>NC_045731.1:23282812-23336329 GCF_009834535.1 Camelus ferus
AACTCCAATCCATAATATATATGGGGAGGTACTAGCTCCAAATCGGTTTTACAGGGAATTCTGCATGAACTTCAAACCGGCACTAGGAAACAGACTGAGAAACCAAGTAAAGTTTCTCCTGCAACCCGTTCCCTTTGTGCTAGATTAACGAACGTCTCTCCACATGCTCAGTTTCTCAGATATAAGTTTGTGTGAAAGCCGTCCTTCACCTAACTAGTTGGGAACACAAAGTTTTTTTCAGTTGCATACTCCACTCCATAAATATATATGGGGAGTAACTAGCTCCAAATCGGTTTTTCAGTGAAAACTGAAGGAACTTCAAAACGGAATTACGAAACAGACTGAGAAATCAGAGTAAAAGTTTCTCATGCATCGCATTAAATTTCTGCTAGATGAACGAACGTCTCACAAATGTTCATTTCTGAGAAATAAGTGTGTGTGAAAACCGTATTTCACATTGCTTGTTGGGAACACAAAGTTTCTCTTCAGTTGCAAACTCCACTACATAAATATATATGGGGAGGTACTAGCTCCAACACGTTTTTACAGTGTTAACTGCAGGAACTTCAAACCGGCACTAGGAAACAGACTGAGAAACAAAAGAAAAATTTCTCCTGCAACCCGTTCAATTTGTGCTAGATGAACGAACGTCTCTCCACATGGTCACTTCTGAGATATAAATGTGTGTGAAAGCCGTCCTTCAACTAACTGGTTTAGAACACAAAGATTTTTTCAGTTGCAAACTCCACTCCATAAATATATATGGGGAGTAACTAGCTCCAATCGGTTTTTCAGTGAAAACTGCAGGAATTTCAAACGGAAGTACGAAACAGACTGAGAAATCAGAGTAAAAGTTTCTCATGCATCGCATTAAATTTCTGCTAGATGAACGAACGTCTCTCCAAATGTTCATTTCTGAGAGATACATGTGTGTGAAAGCCGTTATTCACCTTGCTTGGTGGGGACACAAAATTTCTTTTCAGTTGCAAACTCCACTACATTCATATATATGGGGAGGTACTATCTCCAACTAGGTTTTACACTGAATACTCAGGAATTTTAAATCGGCACTAGGAAACACAATGAGAAACCAGAGAAAAAGTTTCTGCTGCAACCCGTTCCCTTTGTGCTAGATGAACGAACGTCTCTCCACATGTTCCGTTTGAGAGATAATTGTGTGTGAAAGCCATACTTCACCTAGCTTGTTGGGAACACAAAGTTTTTTTAGTTGCAATCTCCAGTTCATAGATATATATGGGGATGTACTAGCTCAAATTCGGGTTTACAGTGAAAAATGCAGGAACTTCAAACCGGCACTAGGAAACAGACTGAGAATCCAGAGTAAATGTTTCTCCTGCAAAACTTTCCAATTTTGCTAGATGAATGAACGTCTCTCCACATGGTCACTTCTGAGATATAAGTGTGTGTGAAAGACGTCCTTCACCTAGCTTGTTGGGAACACTAAGTTTCTTTACAATTGCAAACTCCACTCCATACATATATATGGGGAGGTACTATCTCCAACTAGGTTTTACACTGAAAACTGCAGGAATTTTAAAATGGCACTAGGAAACACAATGAGAAACCAGAGAAAAACTTTCTGCTGCAAACCGTTCCCTTTCTGCTAGATGAACGAACGTCTCCCCACATGCTCAGTTTGAGAGATAATTGTGTGTGAAAGCCGTACTTCACCTAGCTTATTGGGAACATAAATTTTTTTTCAGTTGAAATCTCCAGTTCATACATATATATGGGGACGTTCTAGCTCAAACTCGGGTTTACAGTGAAAACTGCAGGAACTTCAAACCGGCACTAGGTAACAGACTGAGAAACCAGAGTAAAAGTTTCTCCCGCAACCCGTTCCCTTTATGCTAGATGAACGAACGTCTCTCCACATGGTAACTTCTGAGACATAAGTGTGTGTGAAAGCCGTCCATCACCTTGCTTGTTGGGAACACAATGATTCTTTACAGTTGCAAACTCCATTCCATACTTATATATGGGGATGTACTAGCTCCAACTCGGTTTTATACTGAAAACTGGTGGAATTTTAAACCGGCACTAGGAAACACAATGAGAAACCAGAGAAAAAGTTTCTCCTGCAACCCGTTCCCTTTGTGCTAGATGAAACAACATCTCTCAACATGTTCAGTTCTGAGAGATAAGTGTGTGTGAAAGCCGTTATTCAACTTGCTTGGTGGGGACACAAAATTTCTTTTCAGTTGCAAACTCCACTCCATACCTATATATGGGGAGGTACTAGCTCCAACTCGGTGTTACAGTGAAAACTGCAGGAACTTCATACCGGCACTAGGAAACAGACTGAAAAACCAGAGTAAAAGTTTCTCCTGCAAACCCGTTCCCTTTGTGCTAGATGAAACAACATCTCTCAACATGTTCAGTTCTGAGAGATAATTGTGTGTGAAAGCCGTCCTTCAACTAGCTTGTTGGGAACACAAAGTTTCTTTTCAGTTGCAAACTCCAATCCATACATATATATGGGGAGGTACTAGCTCCAACTCGGTTTTACAGTGAAAACTGCAGGAACTTCAAACCAGCACTAAGAAACAAACTGAGAAACCAGAGTAAAAGTTTCTCCTGCAACCCGTTCCATTTGTACTAGATGAACAAACGTCTCTCCACATGCTCATTTCTGAGAGATAAGTGTGTGTGAAAGCCGTCCTTCACCTAGCTTGTTGGGAACACAAAGTTTCTTTTCAGTTGCAAACTCCACCCTTACATAAATATGGGGAGGTACTAGCTCCAAATCGGTTTTACAGTGAAAACTGCAGGATCTTCAAACCGGCAGTAGGAAACAGACTGAGAAACCAGAGTAAAATTTTTCCTGCAACCCGTTCCCTTTGTGCTAGATGAACGAAAGTCTCTCCACATGATCATTTCTGAGAGATAAGTGAGTGAGAAATCCGTCCTTCACCTAGCTTGTTGGGAACACAAAGTTTCTTTTCAGTTGGAATCTCCAATCCATACATCTGTATGGGGAGGTACTAGCTGCAACTCGGTTTAACAGTGAAAAACGCAGGAACTTCAAACCGGCAGTAGGAAACAGACTGAGAAACCAGAGTAAAGTTTCTCCTGCAACCCGTTCCCTTTCTGCTAGATGAGCGAACGTCTCTCCACATGCTCAGTTCGAGAGATAATTGTGTGTGAAAGCCGTCCTTCACCAAGCTTGTTGGGAACACAAATTTTTTTTCAGTTGCAAACTCCACTCCATAAATATATATGGGGAGTAACTAGCTCCAAATCGGTTTTTCAGTGAAAACTGCATAAACTTCAAAACGGAAGTACGAAACAGACTGAGAAATCAGAGTAAAAGTTTCTCATGCATCGCATTAAATTTCTGCTAGATGAACGAACGTCTCTCCAAATGTTCATTTCTGAGAGATATGTGTGTGTGAAAGCCGATATTCACCTTGCTTGGTGGGGACACAAAATTTCTTTTCAGTTGCAAACTCCACTACATTCATATATATGGGGAGGTACAATCTCCAACTAGGTTTTACACTGAATACTCAGGAATTTTAAAACGGCACTAGGAAACACAATGAGAAACCAGAGAAAAAGTTTCTGCTGCAACCCGTTCCCTTTGTGCTAGATGAACGAACGTCTCTCCACATGTTCCGTTTGAGAGATAATTGTGTGTGAAAGCCAAACTTCACCTAGCTTGTTGGGAACACAAAGTTTTTTTAGTTGCAATCTCCAGTTCATAGATATATATGGGGATGTACTAGCTCAAATTCGGGTTTAAAGTGAAAACTGCAGGAACTTCAAACCGGCACTAGGTAACAGACTGAGAAACCAGAGTAAAAGTTTCTCCCGCAACCCGTTCCCTTTATGCTAGATGAACGAACGTCTCTCCACATGGTAACATCTGAGACATAAGTGTGTGTGAAAGCCGTCCATCACCTTGCTTGTTGGGAACACAATGATTCTTTACAGTTGCAAACTCCATTCCATACTTATATATGGGGATGTACTAGCTCCAACTCGGTTTTATACTGAAAACTGGTGGAACTTTAAAAAGGCACTAGGAAACACAATGAGAAACCAGAGTAAATGTTTCAACAGCAAACCGTTTCCTTTGTACTAGATGAAAGAAAGTCGCTCCACATGCTCATTTTTGAGAAATATGTGTGTGTGAAAGTCGTGCTTCACATAATTTGATGGGAAAAAAATGATTCCTTTCAGTTGCAAATTAAACTCCTTATATATATGAGGAGGTACTAGCTCCAACTCGGTTTTACAGTGAAAATTGCAGGAAATTCTCACCGGCACTAGGAAACAAACTGAGAATCCAGAGTAAAATTTTCTCCTGCAAACATTTCCATTTTTGCTAGATGAACGAACGTCTCTCCACATGGTCACTTATGAGACATAAGTGTGTTTGAAAGACGTCTTTCACCTAATTTGTTGGGAACACAATGGTTGTATAGAGTTGCAAACTCCACTCCATACATATATATGGGGAGGTACTATCTCCAACTAGGTTTTACACTGAAAACTGCAGGAATTTTAAAACGGCACTAGGAAACAGACTGAGAAACCAGAGTAAAAGATTCACCAGCAACACGTTCCCTTTGTGCTAGATGAACGAACGTCCCTCTGCATGCTCAGTCCTGAGAGATAATTGTGTGTGAATGCCGTACTTCACCTTGCTTGTTGGGAACACAAAGTTTCTTTTCAGTTGCCAACTCCAATCCATACATATATATGGGGATGTACTAGCTCCAAAGCATTTTTACAATGGTAACTGCAGGAACTTCAAACCGGCACTAGGAGACAGACTGAGAAACCAGAATAAAAGTTTCTCCTGCAACCCGTTCCCTTTGTGCTAGATGAACGAACGTCTCTCCACATGCTCAGTTCTGAGAGATAAGTGTGTGTGAAAACCGTCCTTCACCTAGCTTGTTGGGAACACAAAGTTTCTTTTCAATTGCAAACTCCACCCTAACATATATATGGGGAGGTACGAGCTCCAAATCGGTTTTACAGTGAAAACTGCAGGAACTTCAAACCGGCAGTAGGAAACAGACTGAGAAACCAGAGTAAAATTTTTCCTGCAACCCGTTCCCTTTGTGCTACATGAACGAAAGTCTCTCCACATGCTCATTTCTGAGAGATAAGTGAGTGAGAAATCCGTCCTTCACCTAGCTTGTTGGGAACACAAAGTTTCTTTCAGTTGGAAACTCCAATCCATACATATGTATGGGGAGGTATGAGCTCCAACTCGGTTTTACAGTGAAAACTGCAGGAACTTCAAACCGGCACTAGGAAACAGACTGAGAAACCAGAGTAGAAGTTTCTCTGCAACCCATTCCCTTTGTGCTAGATGAACGAACTTCTCTCCACATGCTCGGTTCTGAGAGATAAGTGTGTGTGAAAGCTGTCCTTCACCTAGCTTGTTGTGAACACAAAGTTCCTTTTCAGTTGCAAACTCCACTCAATACATATATATGGGGAGGACCTAGCTCCAACTCTGTTTTACAGTGAAAAGTGCAGGAACTTCAAACCGGCACTAGGAAACAGACTGAGAATCCAGATTAAAATTTCTCCTGCAACCCGATCCCATTGTGCTAGATGAACGAAAGTCTCTCCACATGCTCATTTCTGAGAGATAAGTGAGTGAGAAATCCGTCCTTCACCTAGCTTGTTGGGAACACAAAGTTTCTTTTCAGTTAGAAACTCCCATCCATACATATATATGGGGAGGTACTAGCTCCAACACGGTTTTACAGTGAAAACTGCAGGAACTTCATACCGGCACTAGGAAACAGACTGAAAAACCAGAGTAAATGTTTCTCCTGCAACCCGTTCCCTTTGTGCTAGATGAAACAATATCTCTCAACATGTTCAGTCCTGAGAGATAAGTGTGTGTGAAAGCCGTCCTTCACCTAGCTTGTTGGGAACACAAAATTTCTTTTCAGTTGCAAACTCCACTCCATACCTATATATGGGGAGGTATGAGCTCCAACTCGGTTTTACAGTGAAAACTGCAAGAACATCAAACCGGCACTAGGAAACAGACTGAGAATTCAGAGTAAAAGTTTCTCCTGCAACCCGTTCCCTTTGTGCTAGATGAACGAACGTCTCTCCACATGCTCATTTCTGAGAGATAAGTGAGTGAGAATTCCGTCTTTCACCTAGCTTGTTGGGAACACAAAGTTTCTTTTCAGTTGCAAACTCCAATCCATACATATATATGGGGAGGTACTAGCTCCAACTCGGTTTTACAGTGAAAACTGCAGGAACTTCAAACCAGCACTAAGAAACAAACTGAGAAACCAGAGTAAAAGTTTCTCCTGCAACCCGTTCCATTTGTACTAGATGAACAAACGTCTCTCCACATGCTCATTTCTGAGAGATAAGTGTGTGTGAAAGCCGTCCTTCACCTAGCTTGTTGGGAACACAAAGTTTCTTTTCAGATGCAAACTCCACCCTTACATAAATATGGGAGGTACTAGCTCCAAATCGGTTCTACAGTGAAAACTGCAGGATCTTCAAACCGGCAGTAGGAAACAGACTGAGAAACCAGAGTAAAATTTTTCCTGCAACCCGTTCCCTTTGTGCTAGATGAACGAAAGTCTCTCCACATGATCATTTCTGAGAGATAAGTGAGTGAGAAATCCGTCCTTCACCTAGCTTGTTGGGAACACAAAGTTTCTTTTCAGTTGGAATCTCCAATCCATACATCTGTATGGGGAGGTACTAGCTGCAACTCGGTTTAACAGTGAAAAACGCAGGAACTTCAAACCGGCACTAGGAAACAGACTGAGAAACCAGAGTAAAGTTTCTCCTGCAACCCGTTCCCTTTCTGCTAGATGAACGAACGTCTCTCCACATGCTCAGTTCGAGAGATAATTGTGTGTGAAAGCCGTCCTTCACCAAGCTTGTTGGGAACACAAATTTTTTTTCAGTTGCAAACTCCACTCCATAAATATATATGGGGAGTAACTAGCTCCAAATCGGTTTTTCAGTGAAAACTGCATAAACTTCAAAACGGAAGTACGAAACAGACTGAGAAATCAGAGTAAAAGTTTCTCATGCATCGCATTAAATTTCTGCTAGATGAACGAACGTCTCTCCAAATGTTCATTTCTGAGAGATATGTGTGTGTGAAAGCCGATATTCACCTTGCTTGGTGGGGACACAAAATTTCTTTTCAGATTGCAAACTCCACTACATTCATATATGGGGAGGTACAATCTCCAACTAGGTTTTACACTGAATACTCAGGAATTTTAAAACGGCACTAGGAAACACAATGAGAAACCAGAGAAAAAGTTTCTGCTGCAACCCGTTCCCTTTGTGCTAGATGAACGAACGTCTCTCCACATGTTCCGTTTGAGAGATAATTGTGTGTGAAAGCCAAACTTCACCTAGCTTGTTGGGAACACAAAGGTTTTTTTAGTTGCAATCTCCAGTTCATAGATATATATGGGGATGTACTAGCTCAAATTCGGGTTTACAGTGAAAACTGCAGGAACTTCAAACCGGCACTAGGTAACAGACTGAGAAACCAGAGTAAAAGTTTCTCCCGCAACCCGTTCCCTTTATGCTAGATGAACGAACGTCTCTCCACATGGTAACATCTGAGACATAAGTGTGTGTGAAAGCCGTCCATCACCTTGCTTGTTGGGAACACAATGATTCTTTACAGTTGCAAACTCCATTCCATACTTATATATGGGGATGTACTAGCTCCAACTCGGTTTTATACTGAAAACTGGTGGAACTTTAAAAAGGCACTAGGAAACACAATGAGAAACCAGAGTAAATGTTTCAACAGCAAACCGTTTCCTTTGTACTAGATGAAAGAAAGTCTCTCCACATGCTCATTTTTGAGAAATATGTGTGTGTGAAAGTCGTGCTTCACATAATTTGATGGGAACACAATGATTCCTTTCAGTTGCAAATTAAACTCCTTATATATATGAGGAGGTACTAGCTCCAACTCGGTTTTACAGTGAAAATTGCAGGAAATTCTCACCGGCACTAGGAAACAAACTGAGAATCCAGAGTAATATTTTCTCCTGCAAACCTTTCCATTTTTGCTAGATGAACGAACGTCTCTCCACATGGTCACTTATGAGACATAAGTGTGTTTGAAAGACGTCCTTCACCTAATTTGTTGGGAACACAATGGTTGTATAGAGTTGCAAACTCCACTCCATACATATATATGGGGAGGTACTATCTCCAACTAGGTTTTACACTGAAAACTGCAGGAATTTTAAAACGGCACTAGGAAACAGACTGAGAAACCAGAGTAAAAGATTCACCAGCAACACGTTCCCTTTGTGCTAGATGAACGAACGTCCCTCTGCATGCTCAGTCCTGAGAGATAAGTGTGTGTGAATGCCGTACTTCACCTTGCTTGTTGGGAACATAAAGTTTCTTTTCAGTTGCCAACTCCAATCCATACATATATATGGGGATGTACTAGCTCCAAAGCATTTTTACAATGGTAACTGCAGGAACTTCAAACCGGCACTAGGAGACAGACTGAGAAACCAGAATAAAAGTTTCTCCTGCAACCCGTTCCCTTTGTGCTAGATGAACGAACGTCTCTCCACATGGTCACTTCTGAGACATAAATGTGTGTGAAAGCCGTCCATCACCTAGATTGTTGGGAACACAATAATTCTTTACACTTGCAAACTCCACTCCATAAATATAGATGGGGATGTACTAGCTCCAACTCGGTTTTATACTGAAAACTGCAGGAATTTTAAACCGGCACTAGAAAATACACAGAGAAAACAGAGAAAATTTTCTCCTGCAACCCGTTCCTTTGTGCTAGATGAACGAACGTCTCTCCACATGCTAATTTCTGAGGGATAAGTGTGTGTGAAAGCCGTCCTTCACCTAGCTTGTTGAATACACAAAGTTTCTTTTCAGTTGCAAACTCCACTCCATACATATATATGGGGAGGTACTAGCTCCAAATCGGTTTTACAGGGAATTCTGCAGGAACTTCAAACCGGCACTAGGAAACAGACTGAGAAACCAGAGTAAAGTTTCTGCTGCAACCCGTTCCCTTTGTGCTAGATGAACGAACGTCTCTCCACATGTTCCGTTTGAGAGATAATTGTGTGTGAAAGCCATACTTCACCTAGCTTGTTGGGAACACAAAGTTTTTTTTAGTTGCAATCTCCAGTTCATAGATATATATGGGGATGTACCTGCTCAAATTCGGGTTTACAGTGAAAAATGCAGGAACTTCAAACCGGCACTAGGAAACAGACTGAGAATCCAGAGTAATAGTTTCTCCTGCAAAACTTTCCAATTTTGCTAGATGAACGAACGTCTCTCCACATGGTCACTTCTGAGATATAAGTGTGTGTGAAAGTCGTCCTTCACCTAGCTTGTTGGGAACACTAAGTTTCTTTACAATTGCAAACTCCAATCTATACATATATATAAGAGGTATTAGCTCCAACACAGTTTTACAGTGAAAAATGCAGGAATTTCAAACCGGCACTAGGAAACACACTGAGAAAGGAGAGTAAAAGATTCCCTGCAACCCGCTCCCTTTGTGCTAGATGAACGAACGTCTCTCCACATGCTCTGCTCTGAGAGATAAGTGTGTGTGAAAGCCGTACTTCACCTGTATTTTTGGGAACACAAAGTTTCTTTTTAGTTGCAAACTCCAATCCTTAAGAATATATGGGGAGGAACGAGCTCCAACACGGTTTTATA
This sequence comes from Camelus ferus, assembly GCF_009834535.1. Classification (NCBI taxonomy): domain Eukaryota; kingdom Metazoa; phylum Chordata; class Mammalia; order Artiodactyla; family Camelidae; genus Camelus; species Camelus ferus. Next base: position 23,292,530 of record NC_045731.1, read on the forward strand.
GTGAAAAATGCAGGAACTTCAAACCGGCACTAGGAAACAGACTGAGAATACAGAGTAAAATTTCTCGTGCAACCCGTTCTCTTTGTGCTAGATGAACGAACGTCTCTCCACATGCTCATTTCTGAGAGATAAGTGCGTGTGAAAACCTTACCTCACATAACTAGTTCGGAACACAAAGTTCCTTTTCAGTGGCAAAGTCCACTCCATACATAATTATGGGGAGGTACTAGCTCCAACTCTGTTTTACAGTGAAAACTGCAGGAAATTATAACCGACAATAAGAAATAAACTGAGAATCAAGAGTAAAATTTCCCCTGCAACATTTTCCCTTGTGCTAGATAAACGAACGTCTCTCCACATGCTCATTTCTGAGTAATAAGTGTGTGTGAAAGCCGTCCTTCACCTAGCTTGTTGGGAACACAAAGTTTCTTTTCAGCTGCAAACTCCACTCCATTAATATATATGTGAGGAACTAGCACCAACTCGGTTTTACAGTGAAAACTACAGGAACTTCAAACCGGTGCTAGGAAACACACTGATTCCAGAGTAAACGTTCCCTCTACAACACGTTTACTTTGTGCTAGATGAACCAAAGTCCCTCCACATGCTCAGTTATGAGAGATAATTGTTTGTGAAAGCGGTCCTTCAGCTTCCTTGTTGGGAACACAAAGTTCTATTCAGTTGCAATCTCCCCTCCATACAAATATATGGGAAAGTACTAGCTCCAACTCTGTTTTACAGTGAAAATTTCAGGAAATTGAAACTGGCACTAGGAAACAGACTGAGAAATCAGGGTAAAAGTTTCTCCTGCAACACGTTCCCTTTGTGCTAGATGAACGAACGTCTCTCCACATGCTCAGGTCTGAGAGATAAGTGTTTGTGAATGCCGTCCTTCACCTAGTTTGTTGGGAAAACAAAGTTTCTTTCCAGTTCCAAACTCCACTCCATACATATATATTGGGAGGTACTAGCTCCCACTCATTTTTACAATGAAAACTGCAGGAACTTCAAAGCGACACTAGGAATCACACTGAGAAACCAGAGTAAAAATTTCTTCCGAAGACCGTTCCATTTTTGGTAGATGAAGGAACGTCTCTCCACAAGCTCAGTTTTGAGAGATAAGTTTGTGTGAAAGCCGTCCTTCACCTAGCTTCTTGGGAACACCAAGTATCTTTTCAGAAGCAAACTCCACTCCATACATATATATGGGGAGGTACTACCTCCAACTCGGTTTTACAGTGAAAACTGCAGGAAATTCAAACCGACACTAGGAAATAATCTGAGATACCAGAGTAACAGTTTCTCCAGCAAATCGTTCCTTTTGTGCTAGATGAACGAAAGTCTCTCCACATGATCAGTTCTGAGAGATAAATGTGTGTGATAGACGTCCTTCACCTAGCTTGTTGGGATCACAAAGTATCTTTTCAGTTGCAAAATCCACTCCATACATATATATGGGGAGGAACTTGCTACAACTCGGTTTTACAGTGAAAACTGCAGGAAATTCAACCCGGCACTAGGAAACACACTGAGAATCCAGAGTAAAAGTTTCACCTGAAACACGTTCCTTTTGTGCTAGATGAACGAATGTCTTTCCACATGCTCATTTCTGAGAAATATGTGTGAGTGAAAGCCGTACTTCAACTAGCGTGTTGGGAACACAAAATTTCTTTTCAGTTGCAAACTCCACTCCAAACATATAAATGGGGAGGTACTATCTCCAAATCTGTTTTACTGTGAAAATTGAAGGAACATAAAATCAGCACTAGGGAACAAACTGAGAAACAAGTGTAAAAGTTTCCCTGCAACCCAATCTCTTTGGGCTAGATGAACGAATGTCTCTCCACATGCTCAATTCTGAGATATAGGTGTGTGTTAAAGCAGTCCTTCAACTAGCTTGTTGGGAACACAAAGTTCTTTTTCAGTTGAAATCTCCAATCCATACATATATATGGGGAGGTACTAGCACAAAATCGGGTTACAGTGAAAACTGTAGGAACTTCAAACCGGCACATGAATACAGACGGAGAAACCAGAGTAAAAGTTTCTCCTGCAAACCGTTCCCTTTGTGCTAGATGAACGAAAGTCTCTCCACATGCTCAGTTCGAGAGATAAGTGTGTGTGTAAGACGTCCTTAACCTGGCTTGTTGGGAACACAAAGTTTCTTTTCAGTAGCAAACAACACTCCATACATATATATGGGGAGGTACTAGCTCCAACCATATTTTACAGTGAAAACTGCAGGAACTTAAAACCGACCCTAAGAAATAAACAGAGAAACCAGAATAAAATTTCCCCAGCAACACATTCCCTTGTGCTAGGTAAACGAACGTCTCTACCCATGCTCAGTTCTGAGAGATAAGTGTGTGTGAAATCCGTAAAACACCGACCTTGTTGGGAACACAAAGTTTCTTTTCAGTTGCAAACTCCACTCCATACATATATATGGGGAGGAACTAGCTACAAATCGGTTTTTCAGTGAAAATGGCTGGAACTTCAAAAGGGCCCTAGGAAACACACTGAGAAACCAAGGTAAAAATTTCTTCTGAAGCCCATTCCCTTTTTACTAGTTGAACGAACGTCTATCCACATGCTCATTTCTGAGGGATAAGTGTGTGTGAAAGCCATCCTTCAACTAGCTTGTTGGGAACACATAGTTTCTTTTAAGTTGCAAACACCATTCTATACATATATATGGGGAGGTAATAGTTCCAACTCAATTTTACACTGAAACTGCAGGAACTTCAAAACGGAAGTACGAAACAGACTGAGATATCAGAGTAAAAATTTCACATGCAACGCGATCCATTTCTGCTAGATGAACGAACGTCTCCCAAATGTTCATTTCTGAGAAATAAGTGTGTGTGAAAACCGTATTTCACATTGCTTGTTGGGAACACAAAGTTTCTCTTCAGTTGCAAACTCCACTATATTCATATATATGGGGAGGTACTAGCTCCAACACGTTTTTACAGTGTTAACTGCAGGAACTTCAAACCGTCACTAGGAAAAATAATGAGAAACCAAAGAAAAATTTCTCCTGCAACCCGTTCAATTTGTGCTAGAAGAACGAACGTCTCTCCACATGGTCACATCTGAGACATAAGTGTGTGTGAAAGACGTCCTTCACCTAGTTTGTTGGGAACACAAAGGTTCTATAGAGTTGCAAACTCCACTCCATACATATAAATGGGGAGGTACTATCTCCAACTAGGTTTTACACTGAAAACTGCAGGAATTTTAAAACGGCACTAGGAAACAGACTGAGAAACCAGAGTAAAAGATTCACCTGCAACACGTTCCCTTTGTGCTAGATGAACGAACGTCCCTCTGCATGCTCAGTCCTGAGAGATAAGTGTGTGTGAATGCCGTCCTTCACCTTGCTTGTTGGGAACACAAAGTTTCTTTTCAGTTGCAAAGTCCATTCCATACATATATATGGTGAGGAACTTGCTACAACTCGTTTATACAATGAAAACTGCAGGAATTTTAAAACGGCACTAGGAAACACAATGAGAAACCAGAGAAAAACTTTCTGCTGCAACCCGTTCCGTTTGTGCTAGATGAACGATCGTCTCCCCACATGCTCAGTTTGAGAGATAATTGTGTGTGAAAGCCGTACTTCACCTAGCTTATTGGGAACATAAATTTTTTTTTCAGTTGAAATCTCCAGTTCATACATATATATGGGGACGTTCTAGCTCAAACTCGGGTTTACAGTGAAAACTGCAGGAACTTCAAACCGGCACTAGGTAACAGACTGAGAAACCAGAGTAAAAGTTTCTCCCGCAAACCGTTCCCTTTATGCTAGATGAACGAACGTCTCTCCACATGGTAACTTCTGAGACATAAGTGTGTGTGAAAGCCATCCATCACCTTGCTTGTTGGGAACACAATGATTCTTTAGAGTTGCAAACACCATTCCATACATATATATGGGGATGTACTAGCTCCACTCGGTTTTATACTGAAAACTGGTGGAATTTTAAACCGGCACTTGGAAACACAATGAGAAACCAGAGAAAAAGTTTCTCCTGCAACGCATTCCCTTTATGCTAGATGAACGAACGTCTCTCCACATGCTCAGTTCAAGGGATAATTTTGTGTGCAAGCCGTACTTCACCTAGCTTGTTGGGAATACAAGGTTTTTTTCAGTTGCAAACTCCAGTTCATACATATATACGGGGAAGTTCTAGCTCCAACTCGGGTTTACAGTGAAAACTGCAGGAACTTCATACCGGCACTAGGAAACAGACTGAGACAGCATAGAGATAGTTTCTCCTGCAACCCGTTCCCTTTGTGCTAGATAAGCGAACATCTCTCCACATGCTCATTTCTGAGAGATAATTGTTTGTGAAAGCCTTTGTTAACCTAGCTTTTTGGGAACACAAAATTAATTTTCAGTTGCAATATCCACTCCATACATATATATGGGGAGGTACTAGCTCCATCTCCGTTTTACAGTGAAAAATGCTTTAACATCTAACCGACACTAGTATATACACTGAGAAACCAGAGTAAAAGTTTCATCTGCCACGCGTTCCCTTTGTGCTAGATGAACGAACGTCTCGCCGCATGCTCAGTTCTGTGAGATAAGTGTGTGTGAAAGCCGTCCTTCACCTAGCTTGTTGGGAACACAAAGTTTCTTTTCAGTATCAAACTCCTCTCCATACATATTTATGGGGAAGTACTAGCTCCAACTCGGTGTTACAGTGAAAACTGCAGGAATTTCAAACCGGAACTAGGATACAGACTTAGAAACCGGAGTAAATGTTTCTCATGCAACCTGTTCCATTTGTGCTAGATGAACAAACGTCTCTACAAATGCTCAGTTCTGAGAGATTAGGGTGTGTGAAAGCCGTCCTTCCCCTAGCTTGTTAGGAACACAAAGTTTCTTTTCAGTTGCAAATTACAATCCATACATATATAAAGGGAGGTACTACTCCAACTCGGTTTTACAGTGAAAATTGCAGGAAATTCACACCGGACCGAGGAAACACATTGAGAAACCAGAGTAAAAGTTTGAACAGCAAACCTTTTCCTTTGTACTAGATGAAAGAAAGTCTCTCCACATGCTCATTTTTGAGAAATATGTGTGTGTGAAAGTCGTCCTTCACCTAACTTGATGGGAACACAAAGATTCCTTTCAGTTGCAAATTACACTCCATATATATATGAGGAGGTAATAGCTCCAACTCGGTTTTACAGTGAAAATTGCAGGAAATTCTCACCGGCACTAGGAAACAGACTGAGATTCCAGAGTAAAATTTTCTCCTGCAAACCTTTCCATTTTTGCTAGATGAACGAACGTCTCTCCTCATGGTCACTTCTGAGACATAAGTGTGTGTGAAAGACGTCCTTCACCTAGTTTGTAGGGAACACAATGGTTGTATAGAGTTGCAAACTCCACTCCATACATATATATGGGGAGGTACTATCTCCAACTAGGTTTTACACGGAAAACTGCAGGAATTTTAAAACGGCACTAGGAAACAGACTGAGAAACCAGAGTAAAAGATTCACCTGCAACACTTTCCCTTTGTGCTAGATGAACGAACGTCCCTCTGCATGCTCAGTCCTGAGAGATAAGTGTGTGTGAATGCCGTCCTTCACCTTGCTTGTTGGGAACACAAAGTTTCTTTTCAGTAGCCGACTCCACTCCATACATATATATGGGGAGTTACTAGCTCCAAAGCTTTTTTACAGTGGTAACTGCAGGAACTTCAAACCGGCACTAGGGGACAGACTGAGATACCAGAATAAAAGTTTCTCCTGCAACCCGTTCCCTTTGTGCTAGATGAACGAACGTCTCTCCACATGGTCACTTCTGAGACATAAATGTGTGTGAAAGCCGTCCATCACCTAGATTGTTGGGAACACAATAATTCTTTACACTTGTAAACTCCACTCCATACATATAGATGGGGATGTACTAGCTCCAAATCTGTTTTATACTGAAAACTGCAGGTATTTTAAACCGCCACTAGAAAATACACAGAGAAAATTTTCTCCTGCAACCCGTTCCTTTGTGCTAGATGAACGAACGTCTCTCCACATGCTAATTTCTGAGTGGATAAGTGTGTGTGAAAGCCGTCCTTCACCTAGCTTGTTGAATACACAAAGTTTCTTTTCAGTTGCAAACTCCACTCCATACATATATATGGGGAGGTACTAGCTCCAAATCGGTTTTACATGGAATTCTGCAGGAACTTCAAACCGGCACTAGGAAACAGACTGAGAAACCAGAGTAAAGTTTCTCCTGCAACCCGTTCCCTTTGTGCTACATGAACGAACATCTCTCCACATGCTCATTTCTCAGATATAATTTTGTGTGAAAGCCGTCCTTCACCTAACTGGTTGGGAACACAAAGATTTTTTCAGTTGCAAACTCCACTCCATAAATATATATGGGGAGTAACTAGCTCCAAATCGGTTTTTCAGTGAAAACTGCAGGAACTTCAAAACGGAAGTACGAAACAGACTGAGAAATCAGAGTAAAAGTTTCTCATGCATCGCATTAAATTTCTGCTAGATGAACGAACGTCTCTCCAAATGTTCATTTCTGAGAGATACGTGTGTGTGAAAGCCGTTATTCACCTTGCTTGGTGGGGATACAAAATTTCTTTTCAGTTGCAAACTCCACTACATTCATATATATGGGGAGGTACAATCTCGAACTCGGTTTTACACTGAATACTCAGGAATTTAAAAACGGCACTAGGAAACACAATGAGAAACCAGAGAAAAAGTTTCTGCTGCAACCCGTTCCCTTTGTGCTAGATGAACGAACGTCTCTCCACATGTTCCGTTTGAGAGATAATTGTGTGTGAAAGCCATACTTCACCTAGCTTGTTGGGAACACAAAGTTTTTTTTAGTTGCAATCTCCAGTTCATAGATATATATGGGGATGTACTAGCTCAAATTCGGGTTTACAGTGAAAAATGCAGGAACTTCAAACCGGCACTAGGAAACAGACTGAGAATCCAGAGTAAAAGTTTCTCCTGCAAAACTTTCCAATTTTGCTACATGAACGAACGTCTCTCCACATGGTCACTTCTGGGATATAAGTGTGTGTGAAAGACGTCCTTCACCTAGCTTGTTGGGAACACTAAGTTTCTTTACAATTGCAAACTCCACTCCATACATATATATGGGGAGGTACTATCTCCAACTAGGTTTTACACTGAAAACTGCAGGAATTTTAAAATGGCACTAGGAAACACAATGAGAAACCAGAGAAAAACTTTCTGCTGCAACCCGTTCCCTTTGTGCTAGATGAACGAACGTCTCCCCACATGCTCAGTTTGAGAGATAATTGTGTGTGAAAGCCGTACTTCACCTAGCTTATTGGGAACATAAATTTTTTTTTCAGTTGAAATCTCCAGTTCATACATATATATGGGGACGTTCTAGCTCAAACTCGGGTTTACAGTGAAAACTGCAGGAACTTCAAACCGGCACTAGGTAACAGACTGAGAAACCAGAGTAAAAGTTTCTCCCGCAACCCGTTCCCTTTATGCTAGATGAACGAACGTCTCTCCACATGGTAACTTCTGAGACATAAGTGTGTGTGAAAGCCGTCCATCACCTTGCTTGTTGGGAACACAATGATTCTTTACAGTTGCAAACTCCATTCCATACTTATATATGGGGATGTACTAGCTCCAACTCGGTTTTATACTGATAACTGGTGGAATTTTAAACCGGCACTAGGAAACACAATGAGAAACCAGAGAAAAAGTTTCTCCTGCAACCCGTTCCCTTTATGCTAGATGAACGAACGTCTCTCCACATGCTCAGTTCAAGGGATAATTTTGTGTGCAAGCCGTACTTCACCTAGCTTGTTGGGAATACAAAGTTTTTTTTCACTTGCAAACTCCAGTTCATACATATATACGGGGAGGTTCTAGCTCCAACTCGGGTTTACATTGAAAACTGCAGGAACTTCATACCGGCACTAGGAAACAGACTGAGACAGCATAGAGATAGTTTCTCCTGCAACCCGTTCCCTTTGTGCTAGATAAGCGAACATCTCTCCACATGCTCATTTCTGAGAGATAATTGTGTGTGAAAGCCTTTATTAAACTAGATTGTTGGGAACACAAAATTAATTTTCAGTTGCAATATCCACTCCATACTTATATATGGGGAGGTACAAGTTCCATCTCCGTTTTACAGTGAAAAATGCTTTAACATCTAACCGACACTAGTATATACACTGAGAAACCAGAGTAAAATTTTCATCTGCTGCGTGTTCCCTTTGTGCTAGATGAATGAACGTCTCGCCGCATGCTCAGTTCTGTGAGATAAGTGTGTGTGAATGCCGTCCTTCACCTAGCTTGTTGGGAACACAAAGTTTCTTTTCAGTTTCAAACTCCTCTCCATACATATTTAAGGGGAAGTACTAGCTCCAACTCGGTGTTACAGTGAAAACTGCAGGAATTTCAAACCGGAACTAGGATACAGACTTAGAAACCGGAGTAAATGTTTCTCATGCAACCCGTTCCCTTTGTGCTAGATGAACAAACGTCACTACAAATGCTCAGTTCTGAGAGATTAGGGTGTGTGAAAGCCGTCCTTCCCCTAGCTTGTTAGGAACACAAAGATTCTTTTCAGTTGCAAATTACAATCCATACATATATAAAGGGAGGTACTAGCTCCAACTCTGTTTTACAGTGAAAATTCCAGGAAATTCACACCGGACCTAGGAAACAGATTGAGAAACCAGAGTAAAAGTTTCAACAGCAAACCGTTTCTTTGTACTAGATGAAAGAAAGTCTCTCCACATGCTCATTTTTGAGAAATATGTGTGTGTGAAAGTCGTCCTTCACCTAACTTGATGGGAACACAAAGATTCCTTTCAGTTGCAAATTAAACTCCTTATATATATGAGGAGGTACTAGCTCCAACTCTGTTTTACAGTGAAAATTGCAGGAAATTCACACCGGACTTAGGAACAGATTGAGAAACCAGAGTAAAAGTTTCAACAGCAAACCGTTTCTTTGTACTAGATGAAAGAAAGTCTCTCCACATGTTCATTTTTGAGAAATATGTGTGTGTGAAAGACGTCCTTCACCTAGTTTGTTGGGAACACAAAGGTTCTATAGAGTTGCAAACTCCACTCCATACATATAAGTGGGGAGGTACTATCTCCAACTAGGTTTTACACTGAAAAATGCAGGAATTTTAAAATGGCACTAGGAAACACAATGAGAAACCAGAGAAAAACTTTCTGCTGCAACCCGTTCCGTTTGTGCTAGATGAACGAACGTCCCTCTGCATGCTCAGTCCTGAGAGATAAGTGTGTGTGAATGCCGTCCTTCACCTTGCTTGTTGGGAACACAAAGTTTCTTTTCAGTTGCAAAATCCAATCCATACATATATATGGGGAGGAACTTGCTACAACTCGTTTTTACAATGAAAACTGCAGGAATTTTAAAACGGCACTAGGAAACACAATGAGAAACCACAGAAAAATTTTCTGCTGCAACCCGTTCCGTTTGTGCTAGATGAACGATCGTCTCCCCACATGCTCAGTTTGAGAGATAATTGTGTGTGAAAGCCGTACTTCACCTAGCTTATTGGGAACATAAATTTTTTTTTCAGTTGAAATCTCCAGTTCATACATATATATGTGGACGTTCTAGCTCAAACTCGGGTTTACAGTGAAAACTGCAGAAACTTCAAACCGGCACTAGGTAACAGACTGAGAAACCAGAGTAAAAGTTTCTCCCGCAAACCGTTCCCTTTATGCTACATGAACGAACGTCTGTCCACATGCTAATATCTGAGGGATAAGTGTGTGTGAAAGCCGTCCTTCACCTAGCTTGTTGAATACACAAAGTTTCTTTTCAGTTGCAAACTCCACTCCATACATATATATGGGGAGGTACTAGCTCCAAATCGGTTTTACAGGGAATTCTGCAGGAACTTCAAACCGGCACTAGGAAACAGACTGAGAAACCAGAGTAAAGTTTCTCCTGCAACCCGTTCCCTTTGTGCTAGATGAACGAACGTCCCTCCACATGCTCAGTTCTCAGATATAAGTTTGTGTGAAAGCCATCCTTCAACTAAATGGTTGGGAACACAAAGTTTTTTTCAGTTGCAAACTCCACTCCATAAATATATATGGGGAGTAACTAGCTCCAAATCGGTTTTTCAGTGAAAATTGCAGGAAATTCACACCGGACCTAGGAAAAAGATTGAGAAACCAGAGTAAAAGTTTCAACAGGAAACCGTTTCCTTTGTACTAGATGAAAGAAAGTCTCTCCACATGCTCAATTTTGAGAAATATGTGTGTGTGAAAGTCGTCCTTCACCTAACTTGATGGGAACACAAAGATTCCTTTCAGTTGCAAATTAAACTCCTTATATATATGAGGAGGTACTAGCTCCAACTCGGTTTTACAGTGAAAATTGCAGGAAATTCTCACCGGCACTAGGAAACAGACTGAGAATCCAGAGTAAAATTTTCTCCTGCAAACATTTCCATTTTTGCTAGATGAACGAACGTCTCTCCACATGGTCACTTCTGAGACATAAGTGTGTGTGAAAGACGTCCTTCACCTATTTTGTTGGGAACACAATGGTTGTATAGAGTTGCAAACTCCACTCCATACATATATATGGGGAGGTACTATCTCCAACTAGGTTTTACACTGAAAACTGCAGGAATTTTAAAACGGCACTAGGAAACAGAATGAGAAACCAGAGTTAAAGTTACACCTGCAACACGTTCCCTTTGTGCTAGATGAACGAACGTCCCTCTGCATGCTCAGTCCTGAGAGATAAGTGTGTGTGAATGCCGTCCTTCACCTTGCTTGTTGGGAACACAAAGTTTCTTTTCAGTTGACAACTCCACTCCATACATATATATGGGGATGTACTAGCTCCAAAGCTTTTTTACAGTGGTAACTGCAGGAACTTCAAACCGGCACTAGGAGACAGACTGAGAAACCAGAATAAAAGTTTCTCCTGCAACCCGTTCCCTTTGTGCTAGATGAACGAACGTCTCTCCACAAGGTCACTTCTGAGACATAAATGTGTGTGAAAGCCGTCCATCACCTAGATTGTTGGGAACACAATATTTCTTTACACTTGCAAACTCCACTCCATACATATATATGGGGATGTACTAGCTCCAACTCGGTTTTATACAGAAAACTGCAGGAATTTTAAACCGGCACTAGAAAACACACAGAGAAAACAGAGAAAATTTTCTCCTGCAACCCGTTCCTTTGTGCTAGATGAACGAACGTCTCTCCACATGCTAATTTCTGAGGGATAAGTGTGTGTGAAAGCCGTCCTTCACCTAGCTTGTTGAATACACAAAGTTTTTTTTCAGTTGCAAACTCCACTCCATACATATATATGGGGAGGTACTAGCTCCAAATCGGTTTTTCAGTGAAAATTGCAGGAAATTCACACCGGACCTAGGAAAAAGATTGAGAAACCAGAGTAAAAGTTTCAACAGGAAACCGTTTCCTTTGTACTAGATGAAAGAAAGTCTCTCCACATGCTCAATTTTGAGAAATATTTGTGTGTGAAAGTCGTCCTTCACCTAACTTGATGGGAACACAAAGATTCTTTCAGTTGCAAATTAAACTCCTTATATATATGAGGAGGTACTAGCTCCAACTCGGTTTTACAGTGAAAATTGCAGGAAATTCTCACCGGCACTAGGAAACAGACTGAGAATCCAGAGTAAAATTTTCTCCTGCAAACATTTCCATTTTTGCTAGATGAACGAACGTCTCTCCACATGGTCACTTCTGAGACATAAGTGTGTGTGAAAGACGTCCTTCACCTAGTTTGTTGGGAACACAATGGTTGTATAGAGTTGCAAACTCCACTCCATACATATATATGGGGAGGTACTATCTCCAACTAGGTTTTACACTGAAAACTGCAGGAATTTTAAAACGGCACTAGGAAACAGAATGAGAAACCAGAGTTAAAGTTACACCTGCAACATGTTCCCTTTGTGCTAGATGAACGAACGTCCCTCTGCATGCTCAGTCCTGAGAGATAAGTGTGTGTGAATGCCGTCCTTCACCTTGCTTGTTGGGAACACAAAGTTTCTTTTCAGTTGACAACTCCACTCCATACATATATATGGGGATGTACTAGCTCCAAAGCTTTTTTACAGTGGTAACTGCAGGAACTTCAAACCGGCACTAGGAGACAGACTGAGAAACCAGAATAAAAGTTTCTCCTGCAACCCGTTCCCTTTGTGCTAGATGAACGAACGTCTCTCCACAAGGTCACTTCTGAGACATAAATGTGTGTGAAAGCCGTCCATCACCTAGATTGTTGGGAACACAATATTTCTTTACACTTGCAAACTCCACTCCATACATATATATGGGGATGTACTAGCTCCAACTCGGTTTTATACAGAAAACTGCAGGAATTTTAAACCGGCACTAGAAAACACACAGAGAAAACAGAGAAAATTTTCTCCTGCAACCCGTTCCTTTGTGCTAGATGAACGAACGTCTCTCCACATGCTAATTTCTGAGGGATAAGTGTGTGTGAAAGCCGTCCTTCACCTAGCTTGTTGAATACACAAAGTTTCTTTTCAGTTGCAAACTCCAATCCATACATATATATGGGGAGGTACTAGCTCGAAATCGGTTTTACAGGGAATTCTGCATGAACTTCAAACCGGCACTAGGAAACAGACTGAGAAACCAAAGTAAAGTTTCTCCTGCAACCCGTTCCATTTGTGCTAGATTAACGAACGTCTCTCCACATGCTCAGTTCTCAGATATAAGTTTGTGTGAAAGCCGTCCTTCACCTAACTGGTTGGGAACACAAAGTTTTTTTCAGTTGCATACTCCACTCCATAAATATATATGGGGAGTAACTAGCTCCAAATCGGTTTTTCAGTGAAAACTGAAGGAACTTCAAAACGGAATTACGAAACAGACTGAGAAATCAGAGTAAAAGTTTCTCATACATCGCATTAAATTTCTGCTAGATGAACGAACGTCTCACCAAATGTTCATTTCTGAGAAATAAGTGTGTGTGAAAACCGTATTTCACATTGCTTGTTGGGAACACAAAGATTCTCTTCAGTTGCAAACTCCACTACATTCATATATATGGGGAGGTACTAGCTCCAACACGTTTTTACAGTGTTAACTGCAGGAACTTCAAACCGTCACTAGGAAAAAGACTGAGAAACAAAAGAAAAATTTCTCCTGCAACCCGTTCAATTTGTGCTAGATGAACGAACGTCTCTCCACATGGTCACTTCTGAGATATAAATGTGTGTGAAAGCCGTCCTTCACCTAACTGGTTTAGAACACAAAGATTTTTTCAGTTGCAAACTCCACTCCATAAATATATATGGGGAGTAACTAGCTCCAAATCGGTTTTTCAGTGAAAACTGCAGGAACTTCAAAACGGAAGTACGAAACAGACTGAGAAATCAGAGTAAAAGTTTCTCATGCATCGCATTAAATTTCTGCTAGATGAACGAACGTCTCTCCAAATGTTCATTTCTGAGAGATACATGTGTGTGAAAGCCGTTATTCACCTTGCTTGGTGGGGACACAAAATTTCTTTTCAGTTGCAAACTCCACTACATTCATATATATGGGGAGGTACTATCTCCAACTAGGTTTTACACTGAATACTCAGGAATTTTAAATCGGCACTAGGAAACACAATGAGAAACCAGAGAAAAAGTTTCTGCTGCAACCCGTTCCCTTTGTGCTAGATGAACGAACGTCTCTCCACATGTTCCGTTTGAGAGATAATTGTGTGTGAAAGCCATACTTCACCTAGCTTGTTGGGAACACAAAGTTTTTTTTAGTTGCAATCTCCAGTTCATAGATATATATGGGGATGTACTAGCTCAAATTCGGGTTTACAGTGAAAAATGCAGGAACTTCAAACCGGCACTAGGAAACAGACTGAGAATCCAGAGTAAAAGTTTCTCCTGCAAAACTTTCCAATTTTGCTAGATGAATGAACGTCTCTCCACATGGTCACTTCTGAGATATAAGTGTGTGTGAAAGACGTCCTTCACCTAGCTTGTTGGGAACACTAAGTTTCTTTACAATTGCAAACTCCACTCCATACATATATATGGGGAGGTACTATCTCCAACTAGGTTTTACACTGAAAACTGCAGGTATTTTAAAATGGCACTAGGAAACACAATGAGAAACCAGAGAAAAACTTTCTGCTGCAAACCGTTCCCTTTGTGCTAGATGAACGAACGTCTCCCCACATGCTCAGTTTGAGAGATAATTGTGTGTGAAAGCCGTACTTCACCTAGCTTATTGGGAACATAAATTTTTTTTTCAGTTGAAATCTCCAGTTCATACATATATATGGGGACGTTCTAGCTCAAACTCGGGTTTACAGTGAAAACTGCAGGAACTTCAAACCGGCACTAGGTAACAGACTGAGAAACCAGAGTAAAAGTTTCTCCCGCAACCCGTTCCCTTTATGCTAGATGAACGAACGTCTCTCCACATGGTAACTTCTGAGACATAAGTGTGTGTGAAAGCCGTCCATCACCTTGCTTGTTGGGAACACAATGATTCTTTACAGTTGCAAACTCCATTCCATACTTATATATGGGGATGTACTAGCTCCAACTCGGTTTTATACTGAAAACTGGTGGAATTTTAAACCGGCACTAGGAAACACAATGAGAAACCAGAGAAAAAGTTTCTCCTGCAACCCGTTCCCTTTATGCTAGATGAACGAACGTCTCTCCACATGCTCAGTTCAAGGGATAATTTTGTGTGCAAGCCGTACTTCACCTAGCTTGTTGGGAATACAAAGTTTTTTTTCAGTTGCAAACTCCAGTTCATACATATATGCGGGGAGGTTCTAGCTCCAACTCGGGTTTACAGTGAAAACTGCAGGAACTTCATACCGGCACTAGGAAACAGACTGAGACAGCATAGAGATAGTTTCTCCTGCAACCCGTTCCCTTTGTGCTAGATAAGCGAACATCTCTCCACATGCTCATTTCTGAGAGATAATTGTGTGTGAAAGCATTTATTAAACTAGATTGTTGGGAACACAAAATTAATTTTAGTTGCAATATCCACTCCATACTTATATATGGGGAGGTACAAGCTCCATCTCCGTTTTACAGTGAAAAATGCTTTAACATCTAACCGACACTAGTATATACACTGAGAAACCAGAGTAAAATTTTCATCTGCTACGCGTTCCCTTTGTGCTAGATGAATGAACGTCTCGCCGCATGCTCAGTTCTGTGAGATAAGTGTGTGTGAAAGCCGTCCTTCACCTAGCTTGTTGGGAACACAAACTTTCTTTTCAGTTTCAAACTCCTCTCCATACATATTTATGGGGAGGTACTAGCTCCAACTCGGTGTTACAGTGAAAACTGCAGGAATTTCAAACCGGAACTAGGATACAGACTTAGAAACCGGAGTAAATGTTTCTCATGCAACCCGTTCCCTTTGTGCTAGATGAACAAAGGTCACTACAAATGCTCAGTTCTGAGAGATTAGGGTGTGTGAAAGCCGTCCTTCCTCTAGCTTGTTAGGAACACAAAGTTTCTTTTCAGTTGCAAATTACAATCCATACATATATAAAGGGAGGTACTAGCTCCAACTCGGTTTTACAGTGAAAATTGCAGGAAATTCTCACCGGCACTAGGAAACAGACTGAGAATCCAGAGTAAAATTTTCTCCTGCAAACATTTCCATTTTTGCTAGATGAACGAACGTCTCTCCACATGGTCACTTCTGAGACATAAGTGTGTGTGAAAGTCGCCCTTCACCTAGTTTGTTGGGAACACAATGGTTGTAAAGAGTTGCAAACTCCACTCCATACATATATATGGGGATGTACTAGCTCCAAAGCTTTTTTACAGTGGTAAATGCAGGAACTTCAAACCGGCACTAGGAGACAGACTGAGAAACCAGAATAAAAGTTTCTCCTGCAACCCGTTCCCTTTGTGCTAGATGAACGAACGTCTCTCCACATGGTCACTTCTGAGACATAAATGTGTGTGAAAGCCGTACATCACCTAGATTGTTGGGAACACAATATTTCTTTACACTTGCAAACTCCACTCCATACATATATATGGGGATGTACTAGCTCCAACTCGGTTTTATACAGAAAACTGCAGGAATTTTAAACCGGCACTAGAAAACACACAGAGAAAACAGAGAAAATTTTCTCCTGCAACCCGTTCCTTTGTGCTAGATGAACGAACGTCTCTCCACATGCTAATTTCTGAGGGATAAGTGTGTGTGAAAGCCGTCCTTCACCTAGCTTGTTGAATACACAAAGTTTCTTTTCAGTTGCAAACTCCACTCCATACATATATATGGGGAGGTACTAGCTCCAAATCGGTTTTACAGGGAATTCTCATGAACTTCAAACCGGCACTAGGAAACAGACTGAGAAACCAAAGTAAAGTTTCTCCTGCAACCCGTTCCCTTTGTGCTAGATGAACGAACGTCTCTCCAAATGCTCAGTTCTCAGATATAAGTTTGTGTGAAAGCCGTCCTTCACCTAACTGGTTGGGAACACAAAGTTTTTTTCAGTTGCATACTCCACTCCATAAATATATATGGGGAGTAACTAGCTCCAAATCGGCTTTTCATTGAAAACTGCAGGAACTTCAAAACGGAATTACGAAACAGACTGAGAAATCACAGTAAAAGTTTCTCATGCATCGCATTAAATTACTGCTAGATGAACGAACGTCTCACCAAATGTTCATTTCTGAGAAATAAGTGTGTGTGAAAACCGTATTTCACATTGCTTGTTGGGAACACAAAGTTTCTCTTCAGTTGCAAACTCCACTACATTCATATATATGGGGAGGTACTAGCTCCAACACGTTTTTACAGTGTTAACTGCAGGAACTTCAAACCGTCACTAGGAAAAAGACTGAGAAACCAAAGAAAAATTTCTCCTGCAACCCGTTCAATTTGTGCTAGATGAACGAACGTCTCTCCACATGGTCACTTCTGAGACATAAGGGTGTGTGAAAGACGTCCTTCACCTAGTTTGTTGGGAACACAATGGTTCTATAGAGTTGCAAACTCCACTCCATACATATAAATGGGGAGGTACTATCTCCAAATAGGTTTTACACTGAAAACTGCAGGAATTTTAAAACGGCACTAGGAAACAGACTGAGAAACCAGAGTAAAAGATTCACCTGCAACACGTTCCTTTGTGCTAGATGAACGAACGTCCCTCTGCATGCTCAGTCCTGAGAGATAAGTGTGTGTAAATGCCGTCCTTCACCTTGCTTGTTGGGAACACAAAGTTTCTTTTCAGTTGCCAACTCCACTCCATACAAATATATGGGGAGGTACTAGCTCCAACTCAATTTTACAGTGAAAACTGCAGGAACTTCAAACCGACACTAGGATTCACACTGAGAAACCAGAGTAAAAATTTCTTCTGAAGACCGTTCCATTTGTGGTAGATGAAGGAACGTCTCTCCACAAGCTCAGTTTTGAGTGATAAGTCTGTGTGAAAGCCGTTCTTCACCTAGCTTCTTGGGAACACCAAGTACCTTTTCAGAAACAAACTCCACTCCATACATATATATGGGGAGGTACTACCTCCAACTCGGTTTTACAGTGAAAACTGCAGGAAATTCAAACCGACACAAGGAAATAATCTGAGATACCAGAGAAATAGTTTCTCCAGCAAATCGTTCCTTTTGTGCTAGATGAACGAAAGTCTCTCCACATGATCAGTTCTGAGAGATAAGTGTGTGTGATAGACGTCCTTCACCTAGCAGGTTGGGATCACAAAGTTTCTTTTCAGTTGCAAAATCCACTCCATACATATATATGGGTTTGAACTTACTACAACTCGGTTTTACACTGAAAACTGCAGGAATTTTAAAACGGCACTAGGAAACACAATGAGAAACCAGAGAAAACTTTCTGCTGCAACCCGTTCCGTTTGTGCTAGATGAACGAACGTCTCTCCACATGGTAACTTCTGAGACATAAGTGTGTGTGAAAGCCGTCCATCACCTTGCTTGTTGGGAACACAATGATTCTTTAGAGTTGCAAACTCCATTCCATACTTATATATGGGGATGTACTAGCTCCAACTCGGTTTTATACTGAAAACTGGTGGAATTTTAAACCGGCACTAGGAAACACAATGAGAAACCAGAGAAAAATTTCTCCTGCAACCCGTTCCCTTTATGCTAGATGAACGAACGTCTCTCCACATGCCCAGTTAAAGGGATAATTTTGTGTGCAAGCCGTACTTCACCTAGCTTGTTGGGAATACAAAGTTTTTTTTCAGTTGCAAACTCCAGTTCATACATATACGGGGAGGTTCTAGCTCCAACTCGGGTTTACAGTGAAAACTGCAGGAACTTCATACCGGCACTAGGAAACAGACTGAGACAGCATAGAGATAGTTTCTCCTGCAACCCGTTCCCTTTGTGCTAGATAAGCGAACATCTCTCCACATGCTCATTTCTGAGAGATAATTGTGTGTGAAAGCCTTTATTAAACTAGCTTGTTGGGAACACAAAATTAATTTTCAGTTGCAATATTCACTCCATACTTATAAATGGGGAGGTACTAGCTCCATCTCCGTTTTACAGTGAAAAATGCTTTAACATCTAACCGACACTAGTATATACACTGAGAAACCAGAGTAAAAGTTTCATCTGCAACGCGTTCCCTTTGTGCTAGATGAACGAACGTCTCGCCGCATGCTCAGTTCTGTGAGATAAGTGTGTGTGAAAGCCGTCCTTCACCTAGCTTGTTGGGAACACAAACTTTATTTTCACTTTCAAACTCCTCTCCATACATATTTATGGGGAGGTACTAGCTCCAACTCAGTGTTACAGTGAAAACTGTAGGAATTTCAAACCGGAACTAGGATACAGACTTAGAAACCGGAGTAAATGTTTCTCATGCAACCCGTTCCCTTTGTGCTAGATGAACAAACGTCACTACAAATGCTCAGTTCTGAGAGATTAGGGTGTGTGAAAGCCGTCCTTCCTCTAGCTTGTTAGGAACACAAAGTTTCTTTTCAGTTGCAAATTACAATCCATACATATATAAAGGGAGGTACTAGCTCCAACACGGTTTTACAGTGAAAATTGCAGGAAATTCACACCGGACCTAGGAAACAGATTGAGAAACCAGAGTAAAAGTTTCAACAGCAAACAGTTTCCTTTGTACTAGATGAAAGAAAGTCTCTCCACATGCTCATTTTTGAGAAATATGTGTGTGTGAAAGTCGTCTTTCACCTAACTTGATGGGAACACAAAGATTCCTTTCAGTTGCAAATTAAACTCCTTATATATATGAGGAGGTACTAGCTCCAACTCGGTTTTACAGTGAATATTGCAGGAAATTCTCACCGGCACTAGGAAACAGACTGAGAATCCAGAGTAATATTTTCTCCTGCAAACATTTCCATTTTTGCTAGATGAACGAACGTCTCTCCACCTGGTCACTTCTGAGACATAAGTGTGTGTGAAAGACGTCCTTCACCTAGTTTGTTGGGAACACAATGGTTGTATAGAGTTGCAAACTCCACTCCATACATATATATGGGGAGGTACTATCTCCAACTAGGTTTTACACTGAAAACTGCAGGAATTTTAAAACGGCACTAGGAAACAGACTGAGAAACCAGAGTTAAAGTTTCACCTGCAACACGTTCCCTTTGTGCTAGATGAACGAACGTCCCTCTGCATGCTCAGTCCTGAGAGATAAGTGTGTGTGAATGCCGTCCTTCAACTTGCTTGTTGGGAACACAAAGTTTCTTTTCAGTTGCCAACTCCACTCCATACATATATATGGGGATGTACTAGCTCCAAAGCTATTTTACAGTGGTAACTGCAGGAACTTCAAACCGGCACTAGGAGACAGACTGAGAAACCAGAATAAAAGTTTCACCTGCAAACCGTTCCCTTTGTGCTAGATGAACGAACGTCTCTCCACATGGTCACTTCTGAGAAATAAATGTGTGTGAAAGCCGTACATCACCTAGATTGTTGGGAACACAATATTTCTTTACACTTGCAAACTCCACTCCATACATATATATGGGGATGTACTAGCTCCAACTCGGTTTCATACTGAAAACTGCAGGAATTTTAAACCGGCACTAGAAAACACACAGAGAAAACAGAGAAAATTTTCTCCTGCAACCCGTTCCTTTGTGCTAGATGAACGAACGTCTCTCCACATGCTAATATCTGAGGGATAAGTGTGTGTGAAAGCCGTCCTTCACATAGCTTGTTGAATACACAAAGTTTCTTTTCAGTTGCAAACTCCACTCCATAAATATATATGGGGAGTAACTAGCTCCAAATCGGTTTTTCAGTGAAAACTGCAGGAACTTCAAAACGGAAGTACGAAACAGACTGAGAAATCAGAGTAAAAGTTTCTCATGCATCGCATTAAATTTCTGCTAGATGAACGAACGTCTCACCAAATGTTCATTTCTGAGAGATACGTGGGTGTGAAAGCCGTTATTCACCTTGCTTGGTGGGGACACAAAATTTCTTTTCAGTTGCAAACTCCACTACATTCATATATATGGGGAGGTAATATCTCCAACTAGGTTTTACACTGAAAACTCAGGAATTTTAAAACGGCACTAGGAAACACAATGAGAAACCAGAGAAAACTTTCTGCTGCAACCCGTTCCGTTTGTGCTAGATGAACGAACGTCTCCCCACATGCTCAGTTTGAGAGATAATTGTGTGTGAAAGCCGTACTTCACCTAGCTTATTTGGGAACATAAATTTTTTTTTCAGTTGAAATCTCCAGTTCATACATATATATGGGGACGTTCTAGCTCAAACTCGGGTTTACAGTGAAAACTGCAGGAACTTCAAACCGGCACTAGGTAACAGACTGAGAAACCAGAGTAAAAGTTTCTCCCGCAAACCCGTTCCCTTTATGCTAGATGAACGAACGTCTCTCCACATGGTAACTTCTGAGACATAAGTGTGTGTGAAAGCCGTCCATCACCTTGCTTGTTGGGAACACAATGATTCTTTACAGTTGCAAACTCCATTCCATACTTATATATGGGGATGTACTAGCTCCAACTCGGTTTTATACTGAAAACTGGTGGAATTTTAAACCGGCACTAGGAAACACAATGAGAAACCGGAGAAAAGTTTCTCCTGCAACCCGTTCCCTTTATGCTAGATGAACGAACGTCTCTCCACATGCTCAGTTCAAGGGATAATTTTGTGTGCAAGCCGTACTTCACCTAGCTTGTTGAGAATACAAAGTTTTTTTTCAGTTGGTATCTCCAATCCATACATCTGTATGGGGAGGTACTAGCTGCAATTCAGTTTAACAGTGAAAAATGCAGGAACTTCAAACCGGCACTAGGAAACAGACTGAGAAACCACAGTAAAGTTTCTCCTGCAACCCATTCCCTTTGTGCTAGATGAACGAACGTCTCTCCACATGCTCAGTTCAATAGATAATTGTGTGTGAAAGCCGTCCTTCACCTAGCTTGTTGGGAACACAAAGTTTTTTTCAGTTGCAAACTCCACTCCATAAATATATATGGGGAGTAACTAGCTCCAAATCGGTTTTTCAGTGAAAACTGCAGGAACTTCAAAACGGAAGTACGAAACAGACTGAGAAATCAGAGTAAAAGTTTCTCATGCATCGCATTAAATTTCTGCTAGATGAACGAACGTCTCTCCAAATGTTCATTTCTGAGAGATACGTGTGTGTGAAAGCCATTATTCACCTTGCTTGGTGGGGACACAAAATTTCTTTTCAGTTGCAAACTCCACTACATTCATATATATGGGGAGGTATTATCACCAACTAGGTTTTACACTGAATACTCAGGAATTTTAAAACGGCACTAGGAAACACAATGAGAAACCAGAGAAAAAGTTTCTGCTGCAACCCGTTCCCTTTGTGCTAGATGAACGAACGTCTCTCCACATGTTCCGTTTGAGAGATAATTGTGTGTGAAAGCCATACTTCACCTAGCTTGTTGGGAACACAAATTTTTTTTAGTTGCAATCTCCAGTTCATAGATATATATGGGGATGTACTAGCTCAAATTCGGGTTTACAGTGAAAAATGCAGGAACTTCAAAACCGGCACTAGGAAACAGACTGAGAATCCAGAGTAAAAGTTTCTCCTGCAAAACTTTCAAATTTTGCTAGATGAACGAACGTCTCTCCACATTGTCACTTCTGAGATATAAGTGTGTGTGAAAGACGTCCTTCACCTAGCTTGTTGGGAACACTAAGTTTCTTTACAATTGCAAACTCCACTCCATACATATATATGGGGAGGTACTATCTCCAACTAGGTTTTACACTGAAAACTGCAGGAATTTTAAAATGGCACTAGGAAACACAATGAGAAACCAGAGAAAAACTTTCTGCTGCAACCCGTTCCCTTTGTGCTAGATGAACGAACGTCTCCCCACATGCTCAGTTTGAGAGATAATTGTGTGTGAAAGCCGTACTTCACCTAGCTTATTGGGAACATAAATTTTTTTTTCAGTTGAAATCTCCAGTTCATACATATATATGGGGACGTTCTAGCTCAAACTCTGGTTTACAGTGAAAACTGCAGGAACTTCAAACCGGCACTAGGTAACAGACTGAGAAACCAGAGTAAATGTTTCTCCCGCAACCCGTTCCCTTTATGCTAGATGAACGAACGTCTCTCCACATGGTAAATTCTGAGACATAAGTGTGTGTGAAAGCCGTCCATCACCTTGCTTGTTGGGAACACAATGATTCTTTACAGTTGCAAACTCCATTCCATACTTATATATGGGGATGTACTAGCTCCAAATCGGTTTTATACTGAAAACTGGTGGAATTTTAAACCGGCACTAGGAAACACAATGAGAAACCAGAGAAAAAGTTTCTCCTGCAACCCGTTCCATTTGTGCTAGATGAACGAAAGTCTCTCCACAAGCTGAGTTCTGAGAGATAACTGTGTGTGAAAGCCGTCCTTCACCTAACTTGTTGGGAACACAAAGTTTCTTTTCAGTTGCAAATTACAATCCATACATATATAAAGGTAGGTACTAGCTCCATCTCCGTTTTACAGTGAAAAATGCTTTAACATGTAAACGACACTAGTATATACACTGAGAAACCAGAGTAAAAGTTTCATCTGCTACGCGTTCCCTTTGTGCTAGATGAATGAACGTCTCGCCGCATGCTCAGTTCTGTGAGATAAGTGTGTGTGAAAGCCGTCCTTCACCTAGCTTGTTGGGAACACAAACTTTCTTTTCAGTTTCAAACTCCTCTCCATACATATTTATGGGGAGGTACTAGCTCCAACTCGGTGTTACAGTGAAAACTGCAGGAATTTCAAACCGGAACTAGGATACAGACTTAGAAACCGGAGTAAAAGTTTCTCATGCAACCCGTTCCCTTTGTGCTAGATGAACAAACGTCACTACAAATGCTCAGTTCTGAGAGATTAGGGTGTGTGAAAGCCGTCCTTCCTCTAGCTTGTTAGGAACACAAAGTTTCTTTTCAGTTGCAAATTACAATCCATACATATATAAAGGGAGGTACTAGCTCCAACTCGGTTTTACAGTGAAAATTGCAGGAAATTCACACCGGACCTAGGAAAAAGATTGAGAAACCAGAGTAAAAGTTTCAACAGCAAACAATTTCCTTTGTACTAGATGAAAGAAAGTCTCTCCACATGCTCATTTTTGAGAAATATGTGTGTGTGAAAGTCGTCCTTCACCTAACTTGATGGGAACACAAAGATTCCTTTCAGTTGCAAATTAAACTCCTTATATATATGAGGAGGTACTAGCTCCAACTCGGTTTTACAGTGAAAATTGCAGGAAATTCTCACCGGCACTAGGAAACAGACTGAGAATCCAGAGTAATATTTTCTCCTGCAAACATTTCCATTTTTGCTAGATGAACGAACGTCTCTCCACCTGGTCACTTCTGAGACATAAGTGTGTGTGAAAGACGTCCTTCACCTAGTTTGTTGGGAACACAATGGTTGTATAGAGTTGCAAACTCCACTCCATACATATATATGGGGAGGTACTATCTCCAACTAGGTTTTACACTGAAAACTGCAGGAATTTTAAAACGGCACTAGGAAACAGACTGAGAAACCAGAGTTAAAGTTTCACCTGCAACACGTTCCCTTTGTGCTAGATGAACGAACGTCCCTCTGCATGCTCAGTCCTGAGAGATAAGTGTGTGTGAATGCCGTCCTTCAACTTGCTTGTTGGGAACACAAAGTTTCTTTTCAGTTGCCAACTCCACTCCATACATATATATGGGAATGTACTAGCTCCAAAGCTATTTTACAGTGGTAACTGCAGGAACTTCAAACCGGCACTAGGAGACAGACTGAGAAACCAGTATAAAAGTTTCACCTGCAAACCGTTCCCTTTGTGCTAGATGAACGAACGTCTCTCCACATGGTCACTTCTGAGAAATAAATGTGTGTGAAAGCCGTACATCACCTAGATTGTTGGGAACACAATATTTCTTTACACTTGCAAACTCCACTCCATACATATATATGGGGATGTACTAGCTCCAACTCGGTTTCATACTGAAAACTGCAGGAATTTTAAACCGGCACTAGAAAACACACAGAGAATACAGAGAAAATTTTCTCCTGCAACCCGTTCCTTTGTGCTAGATGAACGAACGTCTCTCCACATGCTAATATCTGAGGGATAAGTGTGTGTGAAAGCCGTCCTTCACATAGCTTGTTGAATACACAAAGTTTCTTTTCAGTTGCAAACTCCACTCCATAAATATATATGGGGAGTAACTAGCTCCAAATCGGTTTTTCAGTGAAAACTGCAGGAACTTCAAAACGGAAGTACGAAACAGACTGAGAAATCAGAGTAAAAGTTTCTCATGCATCGCATTAAATTTCTGCTAGATGAACGAACGTCTCACCAAATGTTCATTTCTGAGAGATACGTGGGTGTGAAAGCCGTTATTCACCTTGCTTTGTGGGGACACAAAATTTCTTTTCAGTTGCAAACTCCACTACATTCATATATATGGGGAGGTAATATCTCCAACTAGGTTTTACACTGAAAACTAAGGAATTTTAAAACGGCACTAGGAAACACAATGAGAAACAAGAGAAAACTTTCTGCTGCAACCCGTTCCGTTTGTGCTAGATGAACGAACGTCTCCCCACATGCTCAGTTTGAGAGATAATTGTGTGTGAAAGCCGTACTTCACCTAGCTTATTTGGGAACATAAATTTTTTTTTCAGTTGAAATCTCCAGTTCATACATATATATGGGGACGTTCTAGCTCAAACTCGGGTTTACAGTGAAAACTGCAGGAACTTCAAACCGGCACTAGGTAACAGACTGAGAATCCAGAGTAAAAGTTTCTCCCGCAACCCGTTCCCTTTATGCTAGATGAACGAACGTCTCTCCACATGGTAACTTCTGAGACATAAGTGTGTGTGAAAGCCGTCCATCACCTTGCTTGTTGGGAACACAATGATTCTTTACAGTTGCAAACTCCATTCCATACTTATATATGGGGATGTACTAGCTCCAACTCGGTTTTATACTGAAAACTGGTGGAATTTTAAACCGGCACTAGGAAACACAATGAGAAACCGGAGAAAAGTTTCTCCTGCAACCCGTTCCCTTTATGCTAGATGAACGAACGTCTCTCCACATGCTCAGTTCAAGGGATAATTTTGTGTGCAAGCCGTACTTCACCTAGCTTGTTGGGAATACAAAGTTTTTTTTCAGTTGGTATCTCCAATCCATACATCTGTATGGGGAGGTACTAGCTGCAATTCAGTTTAACAGTGAAAAATGCAGGAACTTCAAACCGGCACTAGGAAACAGACTGAGAAACCAGAGTAAAGTTTCTCCTGCAACCCATTCCCTTTGTGCTAGATGAACGAACGTCTCTCCACATGCTCAGTTCAATAGATAATTGTGTGTGAAAGCCGTCCTTCACCAAGCTTGTTGGGAACACAAAGTTTTTTTCAGTTGCAAACTCCACTCCATAAATATATATGGGGAGTAACTAGCTCCAAATCGGTTTTTCAGTGAAAACTGCAGGAAATTCAAAACGGAAGTACGAAACAGACTGAGAAATCAGAGTAAAAGTTTCTCATGCATCGCATTAAATTTCTGCTAGATGAACGAACGTCTCTCCAAATGTTCATTTCTGAGAGATACGTTTGTGTGAAAGCCGTTATTCACCTTGCTTGGTGGGGACACAAAATTTCTTTTCAGTTGCAAACTCCACTACATTCATATATATGGGGAGGTACTATCACCAACTAGGTTTTACACTGAATACTCAGGAATTTTAAAACGGCACTCGGAAACACAATGAGAAACCAGAGAAAAAGTTTCTGCTGCAACCCGTTCCCTTTGTGCTAGATGAACGAAAGTCTCTCCACATGTTCCGTTTGAGAGATAATTGTGTGTGAAAGCCATACTTCACCTAGCTTGTTGGGAACACAAAGTTTTTTTTAGTTGCAATCTCCAGTTCATAGATATATATGGGGATGTACTAGCTCAAATTCGGGTTTACAGTGAAAAATGCAGGAACTTCAAACCGGCACTAGGAAACAGACTGAGAATCCAGAGTAAAAGTTTCTCCTGCAAAACTTTCAAATTTTGCTAGATGAACGAACGTCTCTCCACATTGTCACTTCTGAAATATAAGTGTGTGTGAAAGACGTCCTTCACCTAGCTTGTTGGGAACACTAAGTTTCTTTACAATTGCAAACTCCACTCCATACATATATATGGGGAGGTACTATCTCCAACTAAGTTTTACACTGAAAACTGCAGGAATTTTAAAATGGCACTAGGAAACACAATGAGAAACCAGAGAAAAACTTTCTGCTGCAACCCGTTCCCTTTGTGCTAGATGAACGAACGTCTCCCCACATGCTCAGTTTGAGAGATAATTGTGTGTGAAAGCCGTACTTCACCTAGCTTATTGGGAACATAAATTTTTTTTTCAGTTGAAATCTCCAGTTCATACATATATATGGGGACGTTCTAGCTCAAACTCTGGTTTACAGTGAAAACTGCAGGAACTTCAAACCGGCACTAGGTAACAGACTGAGAAACCAGAGTAAATGTTTCTCCCGCAACCCGTTCCCTTTATGCTAGATGAACGAACGTCTCTCCACATGGTAAATTCTGAGACATAAGTGTGTGTGAAAGCCGTCCATCACCTTGCTTGTTGGGAACACAACGATTCTTTACAGTTGCAAACTCCATTCCATACTTATATATGGGGATGTACTAGCTCCAAATCGGTTTTATACTGAAAACTGGTGGAATTTTAAACCGGCACTAGGAAACACAATGAGAAACCAGAGAAAAAGTTTCTCCTGCAACCCGTTCCATTTGTGCTAGATGAACGAAAGTCTCTCCACAAGCTGAGTTCTGAGAGATAACTGTGTGTGAAAGCCGTCCTTCACCTAACTTGTTGGGAACACAAAGTTTCTTTTCAGTTGCAAATTACAATCCATACATATATAAAGGTAGGTACTAGCTCCATCTCCGTTTTACAGTGAAAAATGCTTTAACATGTAAACGACACTAGTATATACACTGAGAAACCAGAGTAAAAGTTTCATCTGCTACGCATTCCCTTTGTGCTAGATGAATGAACGTCTCGCCGCATGCTCAGTTCTGTGAGATAAGTGTGTGTGAAAGCCGTCCTTCACCTAGCTTGTTGGGAACACAAACTTTCTTTTCAGTTTCAAACTCCTCTCCATACATATTTATGGGGAGGTACTAGCTCCAACTCGGTGTTACAGTGAAAACTGCAGGAATTTCAAACCGGAACTAGGATACAGACTTAGAAACCGGAGTAAAAGTTTCTCATGCAACCCGTTCCCTTTGTGCTAGATGAACAAACGTCACTACAAATGCTCAGTTCTGAGAGATTAGGGTGTGTGAAAGCCGTCCTTCCTCTAGCTTGTTAGGAACACAAAGTTTCTTTTCAGTTGCAAATTACAATCCATACATATATAAAGGGAGGTACTAGCTCCAACTCGGTTTTACAGTGAAAATTGCAGGAAATTCACACCGGACCTAGGAAAAAGATTGAGAAACCAGAGTAAAAGTTTCAACAGCAAACAGTTTCCTTTGTACTAGATGAAAGAAAGTCTCTCCACATGCTCATTTTTGAGAATTATGTGTGTGTGAAAGTCGTCCTTCACCTAACTTGATGGGAACACAAAGATTCCTTTCAGTTGCAAATTAAACTCCTTATATATATGAGGAGGTACTAGCTCCAACTCGGTTTTACAGTGAATATTGCAGGAAATTCTCACCGGCACTAGGAAACAGACTGAGAATCCAGAGTAATATTTTCTCCTGCAAACATTTCCATTTTTGCTAGATGAACGAACGTCTCTCCACCTGGTCACTTCTGAGACATAAGTGTGTGTGAAAGACGTCCTTCACCTAGTTTGTTGGGAACACAATGGTTGTATAGAGTTGCAAACTCCACTCCATACATATATATGGGGAGGTACTATCTCCAACTAGGTTTTACACTGAAAACTGCAGGAATTTTAAAACGGCACTAGGAAACAGACTGAGAAACCAGAGTTAAAGTTTCACCTGCAACACGTTCCCTTTGTGCTAGATGAACGAACGTCCCTCTGCATGCTCAGTCCTGAGAGATAAGTGTGTGTGAATGCCGTCCTTCAACTTGCTTGTTGGGAACACAAAGTTTCTTTTCAGTTGCCAACTCCACTCCATACATATATATGGGGATGTACTAGCTCCAAAGCTATTTTACAGTGGTAACTGCAGGAACTTCAAACCGGCACTAGGAGACAGACTGAGAAACCAGTATAAAAGTTTCACCTGCAAACCGTTCCCTTTTTGCTAGATGAACGAACGTCTCTCCACATGGTCACTTCTGAGAAATAAATGTGTGTGAAAGCCGTACATCACCTAGATTGTTGGGAACACAATATTTCTTTACACTTGCAAACTCCACTCCATACATATATATGGGGATGTA
This sequence comes from Camelus ferus, assembly GCF_009834535.1. Classification (NCBI taxonomy): domain Eukaryota; kingdom Metazoa; phylum Chordata; class Mammalia; order Artiodactyla; family Camelidae; genus Camelus; species Camelus ferus. The sequence continues at coordinate 23,321,532 of NC_045731.1, forward strand.
CTAGCTCCAACTCGGTTTCATACTGAAAACTGCAGGAATTTTAAACCGGCACTAGAAAACACACAGAGAAAACAGAGAAAATTTTCTCCTGCAACCCGTTCCTTTGTGCTAGATGAACGAACGTCTCTCCACATGCTAATATCTGAGGGATAAGTGTGTGTGAAAGCCGTCCTTCACATAGCTTGTTGAATACACAAAGTTTCTTTTCAGTTGCAAACTCCACTCCATAAATATATATGGGGAGTAACTAGCTCCAAATCGGTTTTTCAGTGAAAACTGCAGGAACTTCAAAACGGAAGTACGAAACAGACTGAGAAATCAGAGTAAAAGTTTCTCATGCATCGCATTAAATTTCTGCTAGATGAACGAACGTCTCACCAAATGTTCATTTCTGAGAGATACGTGGGTGTGAAAGCCGTTATTCACCTTGCTTTGTGGGGACACAAAATTTCTTTTCAGTTGCAAACTCCACTACATTCATATATATGGGGAGGTAATATCTCCAACTAGGTTTTACACTGAAAACTCAGGAATTTTAAAACGGCACTAGGAAACACAATGAGAAACCAGAGAAAACTTTCTGCTGCAACCCGTTCCGTTTGTGCTAGATGAACGAACGTCTCCCCACATGCTCAGATTGAGAGATAATTGTGTGTGAAAGCCGTACTTCACCTAGCTTATTTGGGAACATAAATTTTTTTTTCAGTTGAAATCTCCAGTTCATACATATATATGGGGACGTTCTAGCTCAAACTCGGGTTTACAGTGAAAACTGCAGGAACTTCAAACCGGCACTAGGTAACAGACTGAGAAACCAGAGTAAAAGTTTCTCCCGCAACCCGTTCCCTTTATGCTAGATGAACGAACGTCTCTCCACATGGTAACTTCTGAGACATAAGTGTGTGTGAAAGCCGTCCATCACCTTGCTTGTTGGGAACACAATGATTCTTTACAGTTGCAAACTCCATTCCATACTTATATATGGGGATGTACTAGCTCCAACTCGGTTTTATACTGAAAACTGGTGGAATTTTAAACCGGCACTAGGAAACACAATGAGAAACCGGAGAAAAGTTGCTCCTGCCACCCGTTCCCTTTATGCTAGATGAACGAACGTCTCTCCACATGCTCAGTTCAAGGGATAATTTTGTGTGCAAGCCGTACTTCACCTAGCTTGTTGGGAATACAAAGTTATTTTTCAGTTGGTATCTCCAATCCATACATCTGTATGGGGAGGTACTAGCTGCAATTCAGTTTAACAGTGAAAAATGCAGGAACTTCAAACCGGCACTAGGAAACAGACTGAGAAACCAGAGTAAAGTTTCTCCTGCAACCCATTCCCTTTGTGCTAGATGAACGAACGTCTCTCCACATGCTCTGTTCAATAGATAATTGTGTGTGAAAGCCGTCCTTCACCAAGCTTGTTGGGAACACAAAGTTTTTTTCAGTTGCAAACTCCACTCCATAAATATATATGGGGAGTAACTAGCTCCAAATCGGTTTTTCAGTGAAAACTGCAGGAACTTCAAAACGGAAGTACGAAACAGACTGAGAAATCAGAGTAAAAGTTTCTCATGCATCGCATTAAATTTCTGCTAGATGAACGAACGTCTCTCCAAATGTTCATTTCTGAGAGATACGTTTGTGTGAAAGCCGTTATTCACCTTGCTTGGTGGGGACACAAAATTTCTTTTCAGTTGCAAACTCCACTACATTCATATATATGGGGAGGTACTATCACCAACTAGGTTTTACACTGAATACTCAGGAATTTTAAAACGGCACTAGGAAACACAATGAGAAACCAGAGAAAAAGTTTCTGCTGCAACCCGTTCCCTTTGTGCTAGATGAACGAACGTCTCTCCACATGTTCCGTTTGAGAGATAATTGTGTGTGAAAGCCATACTTCACCTAGCTTGTTGGGAACACAAAGTTTTTTTTAGTTGCAATCTCAAGTTCATAGATATATATGGGGATGTACTAGCTCAAATTCGGGTTTACAGTGAAAAATGCAGGAACTTCAAACCGGCACTAGGAAACAGACTGAGAATCCAGAGTAAAAGTTTCTCCTGCAAAACTTTCAAATTTTGCTAGATGAACGAACGTCTCTCCACATGGTCACTTCTGAGATATAAGTGTGTGTGAAAGACGTCCTTCACCTAGCTTGTTGGGAACACTAAGTTTCTTTACAATTGCAACTCCACTCCATACATATATATGGGGAGGTACTATCTCCAACTAGGTTTTACACTGAAAACTGCAGGAATTTTAAAATGGCACTAGGAAACACAATGAGAAACCAGAGAAAAACTTTCTGCTGCAACCCGTTCCCTTTGTGCTAGATGAACGAACGTCTCCCCACGTGCTCAGTTTGAGAGATAATTGTGTGTGAAAGCCGTACTTCACCTAGCTTATTGGGAACATAAATTTTTTTTTCAGTTGAAATCTCCAGTTCATACATATATATAGGGACGTTCTAGCTCAAACTCTGGTTTACAGTGAAAACTGCTGGAACTTCAAACCGGCACTAGGTAACAGACTGAGAAACCAGAGTAAATGTTTCTCCCGCAACCCGTTCCCTTTATGCTAGATGAACGAACGTCTCTCCACATGGTAAATTCTGAGACATAAGTGTGTGTGAAAGCCGTCCATCACCTTGCTTGTTGGGAACACAATGATTCTTTACAGTTGCAAACTCCATTCCATACTTATATATGGGGATGTACTAGCTCCAAATCGGTTTTATATTGAAAACTGGTGGAATTTTAAACCGGCACTAGGAAACACAATGAGAAACCAGAGAAAAAGTTTCTCCTGCAACCCGTTCCATTTGTGCTAGATGAACGAAAGTCTCTCCACAAGCTGAGTTCTGAGAGATAACTGTGTGTGAAAGCCGTCCTTCACCTAACTTGTTGGAAACACAAAGTTTCTTTTCAGTTGCAAATTACAATCCATACATATATAAAGGTAGGTACTAGCTCCATCTCCGTTTTACAGTGAAAAATGCTTTAACATCTAACCGACACTAGTATATACACTGAGAAACCAGAGTAAAAGTTTCATCTGCTACGCGTTCCCTTTGTGCTAGATGAATGAACGTCTCGCCGCATGCTCAGTTCTGTGAGATAAGTGTGTGTGAAAGCCGTCCTTCACCTAGCTTGTTGGGAACACAAACTTTCTTTTCAGTTTCAAACTCCTCTCCATACATATTTATGAGGAGGTACTAGCTCCAACTCGGTGTTACAGTGAAAACTGCAGGAATTTCAAACCGGAACTAGGATACAGACTTAGAAACCGGAGTAAAAGTTTCTCATGCAACCCGTTCCCTTTGTGCTAGATGAACAAACGTCACTACAAATGCTCAGTTCTGAGAGATTAGGGTGTGTGAAAGCCGTCCTTCCTCTAGCTTGTTAGGAACACAAAGTTTCTTTTCAGTTGCAAATTACAATCCATACATATATAAAGGGAGGTACTAGCTCCAACTCGGTTTTACAGTGAAAATTGCAGGAAATTCACACCGGACCTAGGAAAAAGATTGAGAAACCAGAGTAAAAGTTTCAACAGCAAACAGTTTCCTTTGTACTAGATGAAAGAAAGTCTCTCCACATGCTCAATTTTGAGAAATATGTGTGTGTGAAAGTCGTCCTTCACCTAACTTGATGGGAACACAAAGATTCCTTTCAGTTGCAAATTAAACTTCTTATATATATGAGGAGGTACTAGCTCCAACTCGGTTTTACAGTGAAAATTGCAGGAAATTCTCACCGGCACTAGGAAACAGACTGAGAATCCAGAGTAAAATTTTCTCCTGCAAACATTTCAATTTTTGCTAGATGAACGAACGTCTCTCCACATGGTCACTTCTGAGACATAAGTGTGTGTGAAAGACGTCCTTCACCTAGTTTGTTGGGAACACAATGGTTGTATAGAGTTGCAAACTCCACTCCATACATATATATGGGGAGGTACTATCTCCAACTAGGTTTTACACTGAAAACTGCAGGAATTTTAAAACGGCACTAGGAAACAGAATGAGAAACCAGAGTTAAAGTTTCACCTGCAACATGTTCCGTTTGTGCTAGATGAACGAACGTCCCTCTGCATGCTCAGTCCTGAGAGATAAGTGTGTGTGAATGCCGTCCTTCACCTTGCTTGTTGGGAAAACAAAGTTTCTTTTCAGTTGCCAACTCCACTCCATACATATATATGGGGATGTACTAGCGCCAAAGCTTTTTTACAGTGGTAACTGCAGGAACTTCAAACCGGCACTAGGAGACAGACTGAGAAACCAGAATAAAAGTTTCTCCTGCAACCCGTTCCCTTTGTGCTAGATGAACGAACGTCTCTCCACAAGGTCTCTTCTGAGACATAAATGTGTGTGAAAGCCGTACATCACCTAGATTGTTGGGAACACAATATTTCTTTACACTTGCCAACTCCACTCCATACATATATATGGGGATGTACTAGCTTCAACTCGGTTTTATACAGAAAACTGCAGGAATTTTAAACCGGCACTAGAAAACACACAGAGAAAACAGAGAAAATTTTCTCCTGCAACCCGTTCCTTTGTGCTAGATGAACGAACGTCTCTCCACATGCTAATTTCTGAGGGATAAGTGTGTGTGAAAGCCGTCCTTCACCTACCTTGTTGAATACACAAAGTTTCTTTTCAGTTGCAAACTCCACTCCATACATATATATGGGGAGGTACTAGCTCCAAATCGGTTTTACAGGGAATTCTGCATGAACTTCAAACCGGCACTAGGAAACAGACTGAGAAACCAAAGTAAAGTTTCTCCTGCAACCCGTTCCCTTTGTGCTAGATGAACGAAGGTCTCTCCACATGCTCATTTCTCAGATATAAGTTTGTGTGAAAGCCGTCCTTCACCTAACTGGTTGGGAACACAAAGTTTTTTTCAGTTGCATACTTCACTCCATAAATATATATGGGGAGTAACTAGCTCCAAATCGGTTTTTCAGTGAAAACTGCAGGAACTTCAAAACGGAATTACGAAACAGACTGAGAAATCAGAGTAAAAGTTTCCCATGCATCGCATTAAATTTCTGCTAGATGAACGAACGTCTCACCAAATGTTCATTTCTGAGAAATAAGTGTGTGTGAAAACCGTATTTCACATTGCTTGTTGGGAACACAAAGTTTCTCTTCAGTTGCAAAACTCCACTACATTCATATATATGGGGAGGTACTAGCTCCAACACGTTTTTACAGTGTTAACTGCAGGAACTTCAAAACGTCACTAGGAAAAAGACTGAGAAACCAAAGAAAAATTTCTCCTGCAACCCGTTTCAATTTGTGCTAGATGAACGAACGTCTCTCCACATGGTCACTTCTGAGACATAAGTGTGTGTGAAAGACGTCCTTCACCTAGTTTGTTGGGAACACAATGGTTCTATAGAGTTGCAAACTCCACTCCATACATATAAATGGGGAGGTACTATCCCCAAATAGGTTTTACACTGAAAACTGCAGGAATTTTAAAACGGCACTAGGAAACAGACTGAGAAAACCAGAGTAAAAGATTCACCTGCACACGTTCCTTTGTGCTAGATGAAAGAACGTCCCTCTGCATGCTCAGTCCTGAGAGATAAGTGTGTGTAAATGCCGTCCTTCACCTTGCTTGTTGGGAACACAAAGTTTCTTTTCAGTTGTCAACTCCACTCCATACATATATATGGGGAGGTACTAGATCCAACTCAATTTTACAGTGAAACCTGCAGGAACTTCAAACCGACACTAGGATTCACACGGAGAAACCAGAGTAAAAATTTCTTCTGAAGACCGTTCCATTTGTGGTAGATGAAGGAACGTCTCTCCACAAGCTCAGTTTTGAGAGATAAGTGTGTGTGAAAGCCGTCCTTCACCTAGCTTCTTGGGAACACCAAGTATCTTTTCAGAAGCAAACTACACTCCATATATATATATGGGGATGTACTACCTCCAACTCGGTTTTACAGTGAAAACTGCAGGAAATTCAAACCGACACAAGGAAATAATCTGAGATACCAGAGAAATAGTTTCTCCAGCAAATCGTTCCTTTTGTGCTAGATGAACGAAAGTCTCTCCACATGATCAGTTCTGAGAGATAAGTGTGTGTGATAGACGTCCTTCACCTAGCAGGTTGGGATCACAAAGTTTCTTTTCAGTTGCAAAATCCACTCCATACATATATATGGGGTGGAACTTACTAAAACTCGGTTTTACACTGAAAACTGCAGGAATTTTAAAACGGCACTACGAAACACAATGAGAATCCAGAGAAAACTTTCTGCTGCAACCCGTTCCGTTTGTGCTAGATGAACGAACGTCTCCCCACATGCTCAGTTTGAGAGATAATTGTGTGTGTGAAAGCCGTAATTTACCTAGCTTATGGGAACATAAATTTTTTTTTCAGTTGAAATCTCCAGTTCATACATATATATGGGGACGTTCTAGCTCAAACTCGGGTTTACAGTGAAAAGTGCAGGAACTTCAAACCGGCACTAGGTAACAGACTGAGAAACCAGAGTAAAAGTTTCCCCCGCAACCCGTTCCCTTTATGCTAGATGAACGAACGTCTCTCCACATGGTAACTTCTGAGACATAAGTGTGTGTGAAAGCCGTCCATCAACTTGCTTGTTGGGAACACAATGATTCTTTAGAGTTGCAAACTCCATTCCATACTTATATATGGGGATGTACTAGCTCCAACTCGGTTTTATACTGAAAACTGGTGGAATTTTAAACCGGCACTAGGAAACACAATGAGAAACCAGAGAAAAAGTTTCTCCTGCAACCCGTTCCCTTTATGCTAGATGAACGAACGTCTCTCCACATGCTCAGTTCAAGGGATAATTTTGTGTGCAAGCCGTACTTCACCTAGCTTGTTGGGAATACAAAGTTTTTTTTCAGTTGCAAACTCCAGTTCATACATATATACGGGGAGGTTCTAGCTCCAACTCGAGTTTACAGTGAAAACTGCAGGAACTTCATACCGGCACTAGGAAACAGACTGAGACAGCATAGAGATAGTTTCTCCTGCAACCCGTTCCCTTTGTGCTAGATAAGCGAACATCTCTCCACATGCTCATTTCTGAGAGATAATTGTGTGTGAAAGCCTTTATTAAACTAGCTTGTTGGGAACACAAAATTAATTTTCAGTTGCAATATCCACTCCATACTTATATATGGGGAGGTACTAGCTCCATCTCCGTTTTACAGTGAAAAATGCTTTAACATCTAACCGACACTAGTATATACACTGAGAAACCAGAGTAAAAGTTTCATCTGCAACGCGTTCCCTTTGTGCTAGATGAACGAACATCTCGCCGCATGCTCACTTCTGTGAGATAAGTGTGTGTGAAAGCCGTCCTTCACCTAGCTTGTTGGGAACACAAACTTTATTTTCACTTTCAAACTCCTCTCCATACATATTTATGGGGAGGTACTAGCTCCAACTCGGTGTTACAGTGAAAACTGCAGGAATTTCAAACCGGAACTAGGATACAGACTTAGAAACCGGAGTAAATGTTTCTCATGCAACCCGTTCCCTTTGTGCTAGATGAACAAACGTCACTACAAATGCTCAGTTCTGAGAGATTAGGGTGTGTGAAAGCCGTCCTACCTCTAGCTTGTTAGGAACACAAAGTTTCTTTTCAGTTGCAAATTACAATCCATACATATATAAAGGGAGGTACTAGCTCCAACTCTGTTTTACAGTGAAAATTGCAGGAAATTCACACCGGACCTAGGAAACAGATTGAGAAACCAGAGTAAAAGTTTAAACAGTAAACCGTTTCTTTGTACTAGATGAAAGAAAGTCTCTCCACATGCTCATTTTTGAGAAATATGTGTGTGTGAAAGTCGTCCTTCACCTAACTTGATGGGAACACAAAGATTCCTTTCAGTTGCAAATTAAACCCCTTATATATATGAGGAGGTACTAGCTCCAACTCGGTTTTACAGTGAAAATTGCAGGAAATTCTCACCGGCACTAGGAAACAGACTGAGAATCCAGAGTAATATTTTCTCCTGCAAACATTTCCATTTTTGCTAGATGAACGAACGTCTCTCCACATGGTCACTTCTGAGACATAAGTGTGTGTGAAAGACGTCCTTCACCTAGTTTGTTGGGAACACAATGGTTGTATAGAGTTGCAAACTCCACTCCATACATATATATGGGGAGGTACTATCTCCAACTAGGTTTTAAACTGAAAACTGCAGGAATTTTAAAACGGCACTAGGAAACAGACTGAGAAACCAGAGTTAAAGTTTCACCTGCAACATGTTCCGTTTGTGCTAGATGAACGAACGTCCCTCTGCATGCTCAGTCCTGAGAGATAAGTGTGTGTGAATGCCGTCCTTCACCTTGCTTGTTGGGAACACAAAGTTTCTTTTCAGTTGCCAACTCCACTCCATACATATATATGGGGATGTACTAGCGCCAAAGCTTTTTTACAGTGGTAACTGCAGGAACTTCAAACCGGCACTAGGAGACAGACTGAGAAACCAGAATAAAAGTTTCTCCTGCAACCCGTTCCCTTTGTGCTAGATGAACGAACGTCTCTCCACAAGGTCTCTTCTGAGACATAAATGTGTGTGAAAGCCGTACATCACCTAGATTGTTGGGAACACAATATTTCTTTACACTTGCCAACTCCACTCCATACATATATATGGGGATGTACTAGCTTCAACTCGGTTTTATACAGAAAACTGCAGGAATTTTAAACCGGCACTAGAAAACACACAGAGAAAACAGAGAAAATTTTCTCCTGCAACCCGTTCCTTTGTGCTAGATGAACGAACGTCTCTCCACATGCTAATTTCTGAGGGATAAGTGTGTGTGAAAGCCGTCCTTCACCTACCTTGTTGAATACACAAAGTTTCTTTTCAGTTGCAAACTCCACTCCATACATATATATGGGGAGGTACTAGCTCCAAATCGGTTTTACAGGGAATTCTGCATGAACTTCAAACCGGCACTAGGAAACAGACTGAGAAACCAAAGTAAAGTTTCTCCTGCAACCCGTTCCCTTTGTGCTAGATGAACGAAGGTCTCTCCACATGCTCATTTCTCAGATATAAGTTTGTGTGAAAGCCGTCCTTCACCTAACTGGTTGGGAACACAAAGTTTTTTTCAGTTGCATACTTCACTCCATAAATATATATGGGGAGTAACTAGCTCCAAATCGGTTTTTCAGTGAAAACTGCAGGAACTTCAAAACGGAATTACGAAACAGACTGAGAAATCAGAGTAAAAGTTTCCCATGCATCGCATTAAATTTCTGCTAGATGAACGAACGTCTCACCAAATGTTCATTTCTGAGAAATAAGTGTGTGTGAAAACCGTATTTCACATTGCTTGTTGGGAACACAAAGTTTCTCTTCAGTTGCAAACTCCACTACATTCATATATATGGGGAGGTACTAGCTCCAACACGTTTTTACAGTGTTAACTGCAGGAACTTCAAAACGTCACTAGGAAAAAGACTGAGAAACCAAAGAAAAATTTCTCCTGCAACCCGTTCAATTTGTGCTAGATGAACGAACGTCTCTCCACATGGTCACTTCTGAGACATAAGTGTGTGTGAAAGACGTCCTTCACCTAGTTTGTTGGGAACACAATGGTTCTATAGAGTTGCAAACTCCACTCCATACATATAAATGGGGAGGTACTATCCCCAAATAGGTTTTTACACTGAAAACTGCAGGAATTTTAAAACGGCACTAGGAAACAGACTGAGAAACCAGAGTAAAAGATTCACCTGCAACACGTTCCTTTGTGCTAGATGAAAGAACGTCCCTCTGCATGCTCAGTCCTGAGAGATAAGTGTGTGTAAATGCCGTCCTTCACCTTGCTTGTTGGGAACACAAAGTTTCTTTTCAGTTGTCAACTCCACTCCATACATATATATGGGGAGGTACTAGATCCAACTCAATTTTACAGTGAAACCTGCAGGAACTTCAAACCGACACTAGGATTCACACGGAGAAACCAGAGTAAAAATTTCTTCTGAAGACCGTTCCATTTGTGGTAGATGAAGGAACGTCTCTCCACAAGCTCAGTTTTGAGAGATAAGTGTGTGTGAAAGCCGTCCTTCACCTAGCTTCTTGGGAACACCAAGTATCTTTTCAGAAGCAAACTACACTCCATATATATATATGGGGATGTACTACCTCCAACTCGGTTTTACAGTGAAAACTGCAGGAAATTCAAACCGACACAAGGAAATAATCTGAGATACCAGAGAAATAGTTTCTCCAGCAAATCGTTCCTTTTGTGCTAGATGAACGAAAGTCTCTCCACATGATCAGTTCTGAGAGATAAGTGTGTGTGATAGACGTCCTTCACCTAGCAGGTTGGGATCACAAAGTTTCTTTCAGTTGCAAAATCCACTCCATACATATATATGGGGTGGAACTTACTAAAACTCGGTTTTACACTGAAAACTGCAGGAATTTTAAAACGGCACTACGAAACACAATGAGAATCCAGAGAAAACTTTCTGCTGCAACCCGTTCCGTTTGTGCTAGATGAACGAACGTCTCCCCACATGCTCAGTTTGAGAGATAATTGTGTGTGAAAGCCGTAATTTACCTAGCTTATTGGGAACATAAATTTTTTTTTCAGTTGAAATCTCCAGTTCATACATATATATGGGGACGTTCTAGCTCAAACTCGGGTTTACAGTGAAAAGTGCAGGAACTTCAAACCGGCACTAGGTAACAGACTGAGAAACCAGAGTAAAAGTTTCCCCCGCAAACCCGTTCCCTTTATGCTAGATGAACGAACGTCTCTCCACATGGTAACTTCTGAGACATAAGTGTGTGTGAAAGCCGTCCATCAACTTGCTTGTTGGGAACACAATGATTCTTTAGAGTTGCAAACTCCATTCCATACTTATATATGGGGATTGTACTAGCTCCAACTCGGTTTTATACTGAAAACTGGTGGAATTTTAAACCGGCACTAGGAAACACAATGAGAAACCAGAGAAAAAGTTTCTCCTGCAACCCGTTCCCTTATGCTAGATGAACGAACGTCTCTCCACATGCTCAGTTCAAGGGATAATTTTGTGTGCAAGCCGTACTTCACCTAGCTTGTTGGGAATACAAAGTTTTTTTTTCAGTTGCAAACTCCAGTTCATACATATATACGGGGAGGTTCTAGCTCCAACTCGAGTTTACAGTGAAAACTGCAGGAACTTCATACCGGCACTAGGAAACAGACTGAGACAGCATAGAGATAGTTTTCTCCTGCAACCCGTTCCCTTTGTGCTAGATAAGCGAACATCTCTCCACATGCCTCATTTCTGAGAGATAATTGTGTGTGAAAGCCCTTTATTAAAACTAGCTTGTTGGGAACACAAAATTAATTTTCAGTTGCAATATCCACTCCATACTTATATATGGGGAGGTACTAGCTCCATCTCCGTTTTACAGTGAAAAATGCTTTAACATCTAACCGACACTAGTATATACACTGAGAACCAGAGTAAAAGTTTCATCTGCAACGCGTTCCCTTTGTGCTAGATGAACGAACATCTCGCCGCATGCTCACTTCTGTGAGATAAGTGTGTGTGAAAGCCGTCCTTCACCTAGCTGTTGGGAACACAACTTTATTTTTCACTTCAAACTCCTCTCCATACATATTATGGGGAGGTACTAGCTCCAACTCGGTGTACAGTGAAAACTGCAGGAATTTCAAACCCGGAACTAGGATACAGACTTAGAAACCGGAGTAAATGTTTTCTCATGCAACCCGTTCCCTTTGTGCTAGATGAACAAACGTCACTACCAAATGCTCAGTTCTGAGAGATTAGGGTGTGTGAAAGCCGTTCCTACCTCTAGCTTGTTAGGAACACAAAGTTTCTTTTCAGTTGCAAATTACAATCCATACATATATAAAGGGAGGGTACTAGCCTCCAACTCTGTTTTACAGTGAAAATTGCAGGAAATTCACACCGGACCTAGGAAACAGATTGAGAAACCAGAGTAAAGTTTAAACAGTAAACCGTTTCTTTGTACTAGATGAAAGAAAGTCTCTCCACATGCTCATTTTGAGAAATATGTGTGTGTGAAAGTCGTCCTTCACCTAACTTGATGGGAACACAAAGATTCCTTTCAGTTGCAAATTAACCCCTTATATATATGAGGAGGTACTAGCTCCAACTCGGTTTTTACAGTGAAAATTGCAGGAAATTCTCACCGGCACTAGGAACAAGACTGAGAATCCAGAGTAATATTTTCTCCTGCAAACATTTTCCATTTTTGCTAGATGAACGAACGTCTCTCCACATGGTCACTTCTGAGACATAAGTGTGTGTGAAAGACGTCCTTCACCTAGTTTGTGGGAACACAATGGTTGTATAGAGTTGCAAACTCCACTCCATACATATATATGGGGAGGTACTATCTCCAACTAGGTTTTAAACTGAAAACTGCAGGAATTTTAAAAACGGCACTAGGAAACAGACTGAGAAACCAGAGTTAAGTTTCACCTGCAACACGTTCCCTTTGAGCTAGATGAATACGAACGTCCCTCTGCATGCTCAGTCCTGAGAGATAAGTGTGTGTGAATGCCGTCCTTCACCTTGCTTGTTGGGAAACACAAAGTTTCTTTTCAGTTGCCAACTCCCACTCCATACATATATATGGGGATGTACTAGCTCCAAAGCTTTTTTACAGTGGTAACTGCAGGAACTTCAAACCGGCACTAGGAGACAGACTGAGAAACAGAATAAAAGTTTCTCCTGCAACCCGTTCCCTTTGTGCTAGATGAACGAACGTCTCTCCACATGGTCACTTCTGAGACATAATGTGTGTGAAAGCCGTCCATCACCATATTGTTGGGAACACAATATTTCTTTACACTTGCAAACTCCACTCCACACATATATATGGGATGTACTAGCTCCAACTCGGTTTCATCCTGAAAACTGCAGGAATTTTTAAACCGGCACTAGAAAACAACACAGAGAGAAAAACAGAGAAAATTTTCTCCCTGCAAACCCGTTCCTTTGTGCTAGATGAACGAACGTCTCTCCCCATGCTAATTTCTGAGGGATAAGTGTGTGTGAAAGCCGTCCTTCACCTAGCTTGTTGAATACACAAAGTTTCTTTTCAGTTGCAAACTCCACTCCATACATATATATGGGGAGGTACTAGCTCCAAATCGGTTTACAGGGAATTCTGCAGGAACTTCAACCGGCACTAGGAAACAGACTGAGAACCAGAGTAAAGTTCTCCTGCAACCCGTTTGCCTTTGTGCTAGATGAACGAACGTCTCTCCACATGCTCAGTTCGAGAGATAATTGTGTGTGAAAGCCCGTCATTCACCTAGCTTGTTGGGAAACACAAAGTTTTTTTCAGTTGCAAACTCCAGTTCATACATATATACGGGGAGGTTCTAGCTCCAACTCGGGTTTTACAGTGAAAACTGCAGAACTTCATACCGGCACTAGGAAACAGTCTGGACAGCATAGAGATAGTTTCTCCTGCAACCCGTTCCCTTTGTGCTAGATAGCGAACACTCTCTCCACATGCTCATTTCTGAGAGATAATTGTGTGTGAAAGCCTTTATTAACCTAGCTTGTTGGGAACACAAAATTAATTTTCAGTGCAATTCCACTCCATACTTATATATGGGGAGGTACTAGCTCCATCTCCGTTTTACAGTGAAAAATGCTTTAACATCTAACCGACACTAGTATATATACTGAGAAACCAGATAAAGTTTCATCTGCAACGCGTTCCCTTTGGGCTAGATGAACGAACGTCTCGCCGCATGCTCAGATCTGTGAGATAAATGTGTGTGAAAGCCGTCCTTCACCTAGCTTGTGGGAACACAACTTTCTTTCAGTTTCAAACTCTCTCCATACATATTTATGGGTAGGTACAAGCCCAACTCGGTGTTACAGTGAAAACTGCAGGAATTTCAAAAACCGAACTAGGATACAGACTTAGAAACCGGAGTAAAGTTTCTCATGCAAACACGTTCCCCTTGTGCTAGATGAACAACGTCACTACAAATGCTCAGTTATGAGAGATTAGGGTGTGTGAAGCCGTCCTTCCCCTAGCTTGTTAGGAACACAAAGTTTTCTTTTCGTTGCAAATTACAATCCATACATATATAAAGGAGGGTACTAGCTCCAACTCGTTTTACAGTGAAATTTGCAGGAAATTCACACCGACCTAGGAACAGTTGAGAAACCAGATTAAAAGTTTCAACAGCAAACTGTTTTCCTTTGTACTGATGAAAGAAAGTCTCTCCACATGCTCATTTTGAGAAATATGTGTGTGTGAAAGTCGTCCTTCACCTAACTTGATGGGAACACAAAGATTCCTTTCAAGTGCAAACTACACTCCATTCATATATATGAGGAGGTACTAGCTCCAACTCGGTTTTTAACACTGAACTGCAGGACTTCAAAACGGAAGTACGAAACAGACTGAGATATCAAGTAAAAATTTCACATGCACGCGATCCATTTCTTCTAGATGAACGAACGTCTCTCCAAATGTTCATTTCTGAGAACTAAGTGTGTGTGAAAACCGTATTTCACATTGCTTGTTGGGAAACAATGTTTCTCTTCAGTTGCAAACTCCACTACATTCATATATATGGGGAGGTACTAGCTCCAACACGTTATTACAGTTGTTAACTGCAGGAAATTCAACCGTCACTAGGAAAAAGACTGAGAACCAAAGATAAATTTTCTCCGGCAACCCGTTCCATTTGTGCTAGATGAACGAACCGTCTTCCCACATGGTCACTTCTGAGACATAAGTG
>NC_045731.1:23336429-23386072 GCF_009834535.1 Camelus ferus
CTCTAGCACAAAGGGAACTGGGTTGCAGGAGAAACTTTTACTCTGGTTCTCAGTGTGTTTCCTAGTGCGGTTTGAAGTTCCTGCAGTTTTCACTGTAAAATCGAGTAGGAGCTAGAACCTCCTCATATATATGTATGGAGTGTAGTTTGCAACTCAAAGGAATCTTTGTGTTCCCATCAAGTTAGGTGAAGGACGACTTTCACACACACATATTTCTCAAAAATGAGCATGTGGAGAGACTTTCTTTCATCTAGTACAAAGGCAACGGTTTGCTGTTGAAACTTTTACTCTGGTTTCTCAATCTGTTTCCTAGGTCCGGTGTGAATTTCCTGCAATTTTCACTGTAAAACAGAGTTGGAGCTAGTACCTCCCTTTATATATATTTATGGATTGTAATTTGCAACTGAAAAGAACTTTGTGTTCCTAACCAGCTAGGGGAAGGACGGCTTTCACACACCCTAATCCCTCAGAACTGAGCATTTGTAGTGACGTTTGTTCATCTAGCACAAAGGGAACGTGTTGCATGAGAAACATTTACTCCGGTTTCTAAGTCTGTATCCTAGTTCCGGTTTGAAATTCCTGCAGTTTTCACTGTAACACCGAGTTGGAGCTAGTACCTACCCAAAAATATGTATGGAGAGGAGTTTGAAACTGAAAAGAAAGTTTGTGTTCCCAACAAGCTAGGTGAAGGACGGCTTTCACACACACTTATCTCCAGAACTGAGCATGCGGCGAGACGTTGGTTCATCTAGCACAAAGGGAACGGGTTTGCAGCAGAAACTTTTTCTATGGTTTCTCATTGTGTTTCCTAGTGCCGTTTTAAAATTCCTGCAGTTTTCAGTGTAAAACCTAGTTGGAGATAGTACCTCCCCATATATATGTATGGAGTGGAGTTTGCAATTGTAAAGAAACTTAGTGTTCCCAACAAGCTATGTGAAGGACGTCTTTCAAACACACTTATATCTCAGAAGTGACCATGTGGAGAGACGTTCGTTCATCTAGCAAAAGTGGAAAGTTTTGCAGGAGAAACTTTCACTCTGGATTCTCAGTCTGTTTCCTAGTGCCGGTTTAAGTTCCTGCATTTTTCACTGTAAACCCGAATATGAGCTAGTACATCCCCATATATATGTATGGAGTGGAGTTGGCAACTGAAAAGAAACTTTGTGTTCCCAACAAGCAAGGTGAAGGACGGCATTCACACACACTTATATCTCAGGACTGAGCATGCAGAGGGACGTTCGTTCATCTAGCACAAAGGGAAAGTTTTGCAGGTGAAACTTTTACACTGGTTTCTCAGTCTGTTTCCTAGTGCCGTTTTAAAATTCCTGCAGTTTTCAGTTTAAAACCTAGTTGGAGATAGTACCTCCCCATATATGTATGAGTGCAGTTTGCAATTGTAAAGAAACTTAGTGTTCCCAACAAGCTAGGTGAAGGACGTCTTTCACACACACTTATATCTCAGAAGTGACCATGTGGAGAGACGTTCATTCATCTAGCAAAAATGGAAAGGTTTGCAGGAGAAACTTTTACTCTGGATTCTCAGTCTGTTTCCTAGTGCCGGTTTGAAGTTCCTGCATTTTTCACTGTAAACCCGAATTTGAGCTAGTACATCCCCATATATATCTATGAACTGGAGATTGCAACTAAAAAAAACTTTGTGTTCCCAACAAGCTAGGTGAAGTATGGCTTTCACACACAATTATCTCTCGAACTGAGCATGTGGAAAGACGTTCGTTCATCTAGCACAAAGGGAAAGGGTTGCAGCAGAAACTTTTTCTCTGGTTTCTCATTGTGTTTCCTAGTGCCGTTTTTAAATTCCTGAGTATTCAGTGTAAAACCTAGTTGGAGATAGTACCACCCCATATATGAATGTAGTGGAGTTTGCAACTGAAAAGAAATTTTGTGTCCCCACCAAGCAAGGTGAATAACGGCTTTCACACACACGTATCTCTCAGAAATGAACATTTGGAGAGACGTTCGTTCATCTAGCAGAAATTTAATGTGATGCATGAGAAACTTTTACTCTGATTTCTCAGTCTGTTTCGTACTTCCGTTTTGAAGTTCCTGCAGTTTTCACTGAAAAACCGATTTGGAGCTAGTTACTCCCCATATATTTAAGGAGTGGAGTTTGCAACTGAAAAAAACTTTGTGTTCCCAACAAGCTAGGTGAAGGACGGCTTTCACACACAATTATCTCTCGAACTGAGCATGTGGAGAGACGTTCGTTCATCTAGCACAAAGGGAACGGGTTGCAGGAGAAACTTTACTCTGGTTTCTCAGTCTGTTTCCTAGTGCCGGTTTGAAGTTCCTGCAGAATTCCCTGTAAAACCGATTTGGAGCTAGTACCTCCCCATATATATGTATGAAGTAGAGTTTGCAACTGAAAAAAAAATTGTGTATTCAACAAGCAAGGTGAAGGACGGCTTTCACACACACTTATCCCTCAGAAATTAGCATGTGGAGAGACGTTCGTTCATCTAGCACAAAGGGAACGGGTTGCAGGAGAAATTTTTCTTTGGTTTCTCAGTCTTTTTCCTAGGGACGGTTTGAAGTTCCTGCAGTTAACAGTGAATAACGTGTTGGAGCTAGTACCTCCTCATATATATGAATGTAGTGGAGTTTGCAACTGAAGAGAAACTTTGTTTTCCCAACAAACAATGTGAAATACGGTTTTCACACACACTTATTTCTCAGAAATGAACATTTGGAGAGACGTTCGTTCATCTAGCAGAATTGGATCACGTTGCATGTGAAATTATTACTCTGATATCTCAGTGTGTTTCGTAATTCCGTTTTGAAGTTCCTGCAGTTTCAGTGTAAAACCGAGTTGGAGCTTGTACCTCCCCATAAATATATATGTATTGGAGTTTGCAGCTGAAAAGAAACTTTGTGTTCCCAGCAAGCAAGTTGAATGACGGCTTTCACACACACTTATCTCTCAGAACTGAGCATGTGGAGAGACGTTCGTTCATCTAGCACAAAGGGAACTGGTTGCAGGAGAAACTTTTACTCTGGATTCTCAGTGTGTTTCCTAGTGCCGGTTTGAAGTTCCTGCAGTTTTCACTGTAAAATCGAGTTGGAGCTAGAACCTCCTCATATATATGTATGGAGTGTAGTTTGCAACTCAAAGGAATCTTTGTGTTCCCATCAAGTTAGGTGAAGGACGACTTTCACACACATATTTCTCAAAAATGAGCATGTGGAGAGACTTTCTTTCATCTAGTACAAAGGAAACGGTTTGCTGGTGAAACTTTTACTCTGGTTTCTCAATCTGTTTCCTAGGTCCGGTGTGAATTTCCTGCAATTTTCACTGTAAAACCGAGTTGGAGCTAGTACCTCCCTTTATATATGTATGGATTGTAATTTGCAACTGAAAAGAAACTTTGTGTTCCTAACAAGCTAGGGGAAGGACGGATTTCACACACCCTAATCTCTCAGAACTGAGCATTTCTAGTGACGTTTGTTCATCTAGCACAAAGGGAACGGGTTGCATGAGAAACATTTACTCCGGTTTCTAAGTCTGTATCCTAGTTCCGGTTTGAAATTCCTGCAGTTTTCACTGTAACACCGAGTTGGAGCTAGTACCTCCCCATAAATATGTATGGAGAGGAGTTTGAAACTGAAAAGAAAGTTTGTGTTCCCAACAAGCTAGGTGAAGAAGAACGGCTTTCACACACACTTATCTCACAGAACTGAGCATGCGGCGAGACGTTCGTTCATCTAGCACAAAGGGAACGCGTTGCAGATGAAACTTTTACTCTGGTTTCTCAGTGTATATAATAGTGTCGGTTAGATGTTAAAGCATTTTTCACTGTAAAACGGAGATGGAGCTAGTACCCTCCCCATATATAAGTATGGAGTGGATATTGCAACTGAAAATTAATTTTGTGTTCCCAACAGCTAGGTTAATAAAGGCTTTCACACACAATTATCTCTCAGAAATGAGCATGTGGAGAGATGTTCGCTTATCTAGCACAAAGGGAACGGGTTGCAGGAGAAACTATCTCTATGCTGTCTCAGTCTGTTTCCTAGTGCCGTTATGAAGTTCCTGCAGTTTTCACTGTAAACCCGAGCTTGGAGCTAGAACCTCCCGTATATATGTAAGATCTGGAGTTTGCAACTGAAAAAAAATTTATGTTCCCAATAAGCTAGGTGAAGTACGGCTTTCACTCACAATTATCTCTCAAATTGAGCATGTGGGGAGACGTTCGTTCATCTAGCACAAACGGAACGGGTTGCATCAGAAAGTTTTTCTTCTGGTTTCTCATTGTGTTTTCCTAGTGCCGTTTTAAAATTCCTGCAGTTTTCAGTGTAAACCTAGTTGGAGATAGTACCTCCCCATATATATGTATGGAGTGGAGTTTGCAATTGTAAGAAACTTAGGTTCCCAACAAGCTAGGTGAAGGACAGCGTCTTTCAAACACACTTATATCTCAGAAGTGGACCATGTGGAGAGACGTTCGTTCATCTAGCAATAGTGTGAAAGTTTTGCAGGAGAAACTTTTACTCTGGATTCTCAGTCTGTTTCCTAGTGCCGGTTTGAAGTTCCTGCATTTTTCACTGTAAACCCGAATATGAGCTAGTACATCCCCATATATATTTATGCAGGTGGAGTTGGCAACTGAAAAGAAACTTTGTGTTCCCAGCAAGCAAGGTGAAGGACGGCATTCACACACACTTATCTCTCAGGACTGAGCATGCAGAGGGACGTTCGTTCATCTAGCACAAAGGGAAAGTGTTGCATGTGAAACTTTTACTCTGGTTTCTCAGTCTGTTTCCTAGTGCCGTTTTAAAATTTCCTGCAGTTTTCAGTTTAAAACCTAGTTGGAGATAGTACCTCCCCATATATATGTATGGAGTGCAGTTTGCAATTGTACAGAAACTTAGTGTTCCCAACAAGCTAGTTGAGGACGTCTTTCACACACCTTATATCTCAGAAGTGACCATGTGGAGAGACGTTCATTCATCTAGCAAAATGGAAAGGTTTGCAGGAGAAACTTTTACTCTGGATTCTCAGTCTGTTTCCTAGTGCCGGTTTGAAGGTCCTGCATTTTTCACTGTAAACCCGAATTTGAGCTAGTACCTCCCCCATATATATCTATGAACTTGGAGATTGCAACCCTAAAAAAAACTTTGTGTTCCCAAACAAGCTAGGTGAAGTATGGCTTTCACACACAATTATCTCTCGAACTGAGCATGTGGAGGACGTTCGTTCATCTAGCACAAAGGGAACGGGTTGCAGCAGAAACTTTTTTCTCTGGTTTCTCATTGTGTTCCTAGTGCCGTTTTTAAATCTGAGTATTCAGTGTAAAACCTAGTTGGAAGATAGTACCCTCCCCATATATAGGAATGTAGTGGAGTTTGCAACTGAAAAGAAATTTGTGTCCCCACCAAGCAAGGTGAATAACGGCTTTCACACACACGTATCTCTCAGAAATGAACATTTGGAGAGACGTTCGTTCATCTAGCAGAAATTTATGCAATGCATGAGAAACTTTTACTCTGATTTCTCAGTCTGTTTCGTACTTCCGTTTTGAAGTTCCTGCAGTTTTCACTGAAAAACCGATTTGGAGCTAGTTACTCCCCATATACATTTATGGAGTGGAGTTTGCAACTGAGAAAAACTTTGTGTTCCCAACAAGCTAGGTGAAGGACGGCTTTAACACACAATTATCTCTCGAACTGAGCATGTGGAGAGACGTTCGTTCATCTAGCACAAAGGGAACGGGTTGCAGGAGAAACTTTACTCTGGTTTCTCAGTCTGTTTCCTAGTGCCGGTTTGAAGTTCCTGCAGAATTCCCTGTAAAACCGATTTGGAGCTAGTACCTCTCCATAAATATGTAATGGAGTAGAGTTTGCAACTGAAAAAACTTTGTGTATTCAACAGCAAGGTGAAGTACGGCTTTCACACACACTTATCCCTCAGAAATTAGCATGTGGTGAGACGTTCGTTCATCTAGCACAAAGGAACGGGTTGCAGGAGAAAATTTTGTCTGTTTTCTCTGTGTGTTTTTCTAGTGCCGGTTTAAAATTCCTGCAGTTTTCAGTATAAAACCGAGTTGGAGCTAGTACATCCACATATATATGTATGGAGTGGAGTTTGCAAGTGTAAAGAAATATTGTGTTCCAACAATCTAGGTGATGGACGGCTTTCACACAAAATTATCCCTTGAATTGAGCATGTGGAGAGACGTTCGTTCATCTAGCATAAAAGGAACTGGTTGCAGGAGAAACCTTTTTCTCTGGTTTCTCATTGTGTTTCCTAGTGCCTGTTTAAAATTCCACCAGTTTTCAGTATAAAACCGAGTTGGAGCTAGTACATCCCCATATTAGTATGGGAATGGAGTTTGCAACTGTAAAGAATCATTGTGTTCCCAACAAGCAAGGTGATGGACGGCTTTCACACACACTTATGTCTCAGAAGTTACCATGTGGAGAGACGTTCGTTCATCTAGCATAAAGGGAACGGGTTTGCGGGAGAAACTTTTACTCTGGTTTCTCAGTCTGTTACCCTAGTGCCGGTTTGAAGTTCCTGCAGTTTTCACTGTAAACCCGAGTTTGAGCTAGAACGTCCCCATATATATGTATGAACTGGAGATTTCAACTGAAAAAAAAATTTATGTTCCCAATAAGCTAGGTGAAGTACGGCTTTCACACACAATTATCTCTCAAACTGAGCATGTGGGGAGACGTTCGTTCATCTAGCACAAACGGAACGGGTTTGCAGTAGAAAGTTTTTCTCTGGTTTCTCATTGTGTTTCCTAGTGCCGTTTTTAAATTCCTTCAGTTTTCAGTGTAAAACCTAGTGGGAGATAGTACCTCCCAATATATATGTATGGAGTGGAGTTTGCAATTGTAAAGAAACTTAGTGTTCCCAACAAGCTAGGTGAAGGACGTCTTTCAAACACACTTTTTCTCAGAAGTGACCATGTGGAGAGACGTTCGTTCATCTAGCAATAGTGGAAAGTTTTTCAGGAGAAAACTTTTACTCTGGATTCTCAGTCTGTTTCCTAGTGCCGGTTTGAAGTTCCTGCATTTTTTCACTGTAAACCCGAATATGAGCTAGTACATCCCCATATATAATGTATGGAGTGGAGTTGGCAACTGAAAAGAAACTTTGTGTTTACAGCAAGCAAGGTGAAGGACGGCATTCACACACACTTATCTCTCAGGACTGAGCATGCAGAGGGACGTTCGTTCATCTAGCACAAAGGGAAAGTGTTGCATGTGAAACTTTTACTCTGGTTTCTCATTCTGTTTCCTAGTGCCGTTTTAAAATTCCTGCAGTTTTCAGTTTAAAACCTAGTTGGAGATAGTACCTCCCCATATATATGTATGGAGTGCAGTTTGCAATTGTAAAGAAACTTAGTGTTCCCAACAAGCTAGTTGAAGGACGTCTTTCACACACACTTATATCTCAGAAGTGACCATGTGGAGAGACGTTCATTCATCTAGCAAAAATGGAAAGGTTTGCAGGAGAAACTTTTACTCTGTAGTCTCAGTCTGTTTCCTAGTGCCGGTTTTGAAGTTCCTGCATTTTTCACTGTAAACCCGAATTTGAGCTAGTACATCCCCATATATATCTATGAACTGGAGATTGCAACTAAAAAAAACTTTGTGTTCCCAACAAGCTAGGTGAAGTATGGCTTTCACACACAATTATCTCTCGAACTGAGCATGTGGAGAGACGTTCGTTCATCTAGCACAAAGGGAACGGGTTGCAGCAGAAACTTTTTCTCTGGTTTCTCATTGTGTTTCCTAGTGCCGTTTTTAAATTCCTGAGTATTCAGTGTAAAACCTAGTTGGAGATAGTACCTCCCCATATATATGAATGTAGTGGAGTTTGCAACTGAAAGAAATTTTGTGTCCCACCAAGCAAGGTGAATAACGGCTTTCACACACACGTATCTCTCAGAAATGAACATTTGGAGAGACGTTCGTTCATCTAGCAGAAATTTAATGCGATGCATGAGAAACTTTTACTCTGATTTCTCAGTCTGTTTCGTACTTCCGTTTTGAAGTTCCTGCAGTTTTCACTGAAAAACCGATTTGGAGCTAGTTACTCCCCATATACATTTATGGAGTGGAGTTTGCAACTGAGAAAAACTTTGTGTTCCCAACAAGCTAGGTGATGGACGGCTTTAACACACAATTATCTCTCGAACTGAGCATGTGGAGAGACGTTCGTTCATCTAGCACAAAGGGAACGGGTTGCAGGAGAAACTTTACTCTGGTTTCTCAGTCTGTTTCCTAGTGCCGGTTTGAAGTTCCTGCAGAATTCCCTGTAAAACCGATTTGGAGCTAGTACCTCCCCATATATATGTATGGAGTAGAGTTTGCAACTGAAAAAAACTTTGTGTATTCAACAAGCAAGGTGAAGGACGGCTTTCACACACACTTATCCCTCAGAAATTAGCATGTGGAGAGACGTTCGTTCATCTAGCACAAAGGAACGGGTTGCAGGAGAAAATTTTGTCTGTTTTCTCTGTGTGTTTTCTAGTGCCGGTTTAAAATTCCTGCAGTTTTCAGTATAAAACCGAGTTGGAGCTAGTACATCCCCATATATATGTATGGAATGGAGTTTGCAAGTGTAAAGAAATATTGTGTTCCCAACAATCTAGGTGATGGACGGCTTTCACACAAAATTATCCCTTGAATTGAGCATGTGGAGAGACGTTCGTTCATCTAGCATAAAAGGAACTGGTTGCAGGAGAAACTTTTTCTCTGGTTTCTCATTGTGTTTCCTAGTGCCGGATTAAATTCCACCAGTTTTCAGTATAAAACCGAGTTGGAGCTAGTACATCCCCATATATTAGTATGGAATGGAGTTTGCAACTGAAAAAAAAATTGTGTATTCAACAAGCAAGGTGAAGGACGGCTTTCACACACACTTATCCCTCAGAAATTAGCATGTGGAGAGACGTTCGTTCATCTAGCACAAAGGAACGGGTTTGCAGGATAAAATTTTGTCTGTTTTCTCTGTGTGTTTTCTAGTGCCGGTTTAAAATTCCTGCAGTTTTCAGTATAAAACCGAGTTGGAGCTAGTACATCCACATATATATGTATGGAATGGAGTTTGCAAGTGTAAAGAAATATTGTGTTCCCAACAATCTAGGTGATTGACGGTTTTTCACACAAAATTATCCCTTGAATTGAGCATGTGGAGAGACGTTCGTTCATCTAGCATAAAGGGAACTGGTTGCAGGAGAAACTTTTTCTCTGGTTTCTCATTGTGTTTCCTAGTGCCGGTTTAAAATTCCACCAGTTTTCAGTATAAAACCAAGTTGGAGCTAGTACATACCCATATATAAGTATTGAATGGAGTTTGCAACTGTAAAGAATCATTGTGTTCCCAACAAGCAAGGTGATGGACGGCTTTCACACACACTTATGTCTCAGAAGTTACCATGTGGAGAGACGTTCGTTCATCTAGCACAAATGGAACGGGTTGCAGGAGAAATTTTTCTTTGGTTTCTCAGTCTTTTTCCTAGGGACGGTTTGAAGTTCCTGCAGTTAACAGTGTAATAACGTGTTGGAGCTAGTACCTCCTCATATATATGAATGTAGTGGAGTTTGCAACTGAAGAGAAACTTTGTTTTCCCAACAAACAATGTGAAATACGGTTTCACACACACTTA
Organism: Camelus ferus; assembly: GCF_009834535.1. Classification (NCBI taxonomy): domain Eukaryota; kingdom Metazoa; phylum Chordata; class Mammalia; order Artiodactyla; family Camelidae; genus Camelus; species Camelus ferus. The sequence continues at coordinate 23,346,068 of NC_045731.1, forward strand.
TTTCTCAGAAATGAACATTTGGTGAGACGTTCGTTCATCTAGCAGAATTGGATCACGTTGCATGTGAAATTATTACTCTGATATCTCAGTGTGTTTCGTAATTCCGTTTTGAAGTTCCTGCAGTTTCAGTGTAAAACCGAGTTGGAGCTTGTACCTCCCCATAAATATATATGTATTGGAGTTTGCAGCTGAAAAGAAACTTTGTGTTCCCAGCAAGCAAGTTGAATGACGGCTTTCACACACACTTTATCTCTCAGAACTGATCATGTGGAGAGACGTTCGTTCATCTAGCACAAAGGGAACTGGTTGGCAGGAGAAACTTTTACTCTGGATTCTCAGGTGTTTCCTAGTGTCGGTTTGAAGTTCCTGCAGTTTTCACTGTAAAATCGAGTTGGAGCTAGAACCTCCTCATATATATGTATGGAGTGTAGTTTGCAACTCAAAGGAATCTTTGTGTTCCCATCAAGTTAGGTGAAGGGACGACTTTCACACACATATATTTCTCAAAAATGAGCATGTGGAGAGACTTCTTTCATCTAGTACAAAGGAAACGGTTTGCTGGTGAAACTTTTACTCTGGTTTCTCAATCTGTTTCCTAGGTCCGGTGTGAATTTCCTGCAATTTTCACTGTAAAACAGAGTTGGAGCTAGTACCTCCCTTTATATATGTATGGATGTAATTTGCAACTGAAAAGAAACTTTGTGTTCCTAACAAGCTAGGGGAAGGACGGCTTGCACACAAATTATCCCTTGAACTGAGCATGTGGAGAGACGTTCGTTCATCTAGCATAAAGGGAACGGGTTGCAGGAGAAACTTTTTCTCTGGTTTCTCATTGTGTTTCCTAGTGCCGGTTTAAAATTCCAACACTTTTCAGTATAAAACCGAGTTGGAGCTAGTACATCCCCATATATAATTATGTAATGGAGTTTTCAACTGTAAAGAATCATTGTGTTCCCAACAAGCAAGGTGATGGACGGCTTTCAAACACACTTATGTCTCAGAAGTTACCATGTGGAGAGACGTTCGTTCATCTAGCATAAAGGGAACGGGTTGCGGGAGAAACTTTTACTCTGGTTTCTCAGTCTGTTACCTAGTGCCGGTTTGAAGTTCCTGCAGTTTTCACTGTAAACCCGATTTTGATCTAGATCGTCCCATATATATGTATGAACTGTAGATTTCAACTGAAAAAAAAATTTATGTTCCCAATAAGCTAGGTGAAGTACGGCTTTCACACACAATTATCTCTCGAACTGAGCATGTGGAGAGACGTTCGTCCATCTAGCACAAAGGGAACGGGTTGCAGCAGAAAGTTTTTCTCTGGTTTCTCATTGTGTTTCCTAGTGCCGTTTTTAAAATTCCTGCAGTTTTCACTGTAAAACCGAGTTGGAGCTAGTACCTCCCCATATATATGTATGGAGTGAAGTTTGCAATTGTAAAGAAACTTAGTGTTCCCAAAAGCTAGGTGAAGGACGTCTTTCACACACACTTATATCTCAGAAGTGACCATGTGGAGAGACGTTCGTTCATCTAGCAAAAATGGAAAGTTTTGCAGGAGAAACTTTTACTCTGGATACTCAGTCTGTTCCTAGTGCCGGTTTGAAGTTCCTGCAGTTTTCACTGTAAACCCGAATTGAGCTAGTACATCCCCATATATATCTAAGAACTGGAGATTGCAACTAAAGAAAACTTTGTGTTCCCAACAAGCTAGGTGAAGTATGGCTTTCACACACAATTATCTCTCAAACGGAACATGTGGAGAGACGTTCGTTCATCTAGCACAAAGGGAACGGGTTGCAGCAGAAACTTTTTCTCGGGTTTCTCATTTTGTTTCCTAGTGCCGTTTTTTAAATTCCTGAGTATTCAGTGTAAAACCTAGTTGGAGATAGTACCTCCCCATATATATGAATGTAGTGGAATTTGCAACTGAAAAGAAACTTTGTGTATTCAACAAGCTAGGTGAAGGACGGCTTTCACACACACTTATCCCTCAGAAATTAGCATGTGGAGAGACGTTCGTTCATCTAGCACAAAGGAACGGGTTGCAGGAGAAAATTTTCTCTGTTTTCTCTTTGTGTTTTCTAGTGCCGGTTTAAAATTCCTGCAGTTTTCATTATAAAACCGAGTTGGAGCTAGTACATCCCCATATATATGTATGCAGTGGAGTTTGCAAGTGTAAAGAAATATTGTGTTCCCAACAATCTAGGTGATGGACGGCTTTCACACACATTTATGTCTTAGAAATGACCATGTGGAGAGACGTTCGTTCATCTAGCACAAAGGGAACGGGTTGCAGGAGAAACTTATATTCTGGATTCTCAGTTGGTCTCCTAGTGCCAGTTTGAAGTTCCTGCAGTTACCACTGTAAAAATGCTTTGGAGCTAGTACATCCCCATATATAGGTATGGAGTGGAGTTGGCAACTGAAAAGAAACTTTGTGTTCCCAACAAGCAAGGTGAAGGACGGCATTCACACACACTTATCTCTCAGGACTGAGCATGCAGAGGGACGTTCGTTCATCTAGTACAAAGGGAACGTGTTGCAGGTGAATCTTTTACTCTGGTTTCACAGTCTGTTTCCTAGTGCCATTTTAAAATTCCTGCAGTTTTCAGTGTAAAACCTAGTTGGAGATAGTACCTCACCATATATATGTATGGAGTGGAGTTTGCAACTCTATAGAACCATTGTGTTCCCAACAAACTAGGTGAAGGACGTCTTTCACACACACTTATGTCTCAGAAGTGACCATGTGGAGAGACGTTCGTTCATCTAACACAAATGGAACGGGTTGCAGGAGAAATTTTTCTTTGGTTTCTCAGTCTATTTCCTAGTGACGGTTTGAAGTTCCTGCAGTTAACACTGTAATAAAGTGTTGGAACTAGTACCTCCCCATATATATGAATGTAGTGGAGTTTGCAACTGAAGAGAAACTTTGTGTTCCCAACAAGCAATGTGAAATACGGTTTTCACATACACTTATTTCTCAGAAATGAACATTTGGAGAGACGTTCGTTCATCTAGCAGAAATGGATCACGTTGCATGTGAAATTTTTACTCTGATATCTCAGTCTGTTTCGTACTTCCGTTTTGAAGTTCCTGCAGTTTCAGTGTAAAACCGAGTTGGAGCTTGTACCTCCCCATATATATATATGGATTGGAGTTTGCAGCTGAAAAGAAACTTTGTGTTCCCAACAAGCAAGTTGAATGACGGCTTTCACACACACTTATCTCTCAGAACTGAGCATGTGGAGAGACGTTCGTTCATCTAGCACAAAGGGAACTGGTTGCAAGAGAAACTTTTACTCTGGATTCTCAGTGTGTTTCCTAGTGCCGGTTTGAAATTCCTGCAGTTTTCACTGTAAAAATCGAGTTGGAGCTAGAACCTCCTCATATATATGTATGGAGTGTAGTTTGCAACTGAAAGGAATCTTTGTGTTCCCATCAAGTTAGGTGAAAGACGACTTTCACACACACATATTTCTCAAAAATGAGCATGTGGAGAGACTTTCTTTCATCTAGTACAAATGCAACGGTTTGCTGTTGAAACTTTATTCTGGTTTCTCAATCTGTTTCCTAGGGTCCGGTGTGAATTTCCTGCAATTTTCACTGTAAAACAGAGTTGGAGGTTAGTACCTCCCTTTATATATGTATGGATTGTAATTTGCAACTGAAAAGAATCTTTGTGTTCCTAACAAGCTAGGGGAAGGACAGCTTTCACACACCCTAATCTCTCAGAACTGAGCATTTGTAGTGACGTTTGTTCATCTAGCACAAAGGGAACGTGTTGCATGAGAAACATTTACTCCGGTTTCTAAGTCTGTATCCTAGTTTCGGTTTGAAATTCCTGCAGTTTTCACTGTAACACGGAGTTGGAGCTAGTACCTCCCCCATAAATATGTATGGAGAGGAGTTTTGAAACTGAAAAGAAACTTTGTGTTCCCAACAAGCTATGTGAAGGACGTCTTTCACACACACTTATATCTCAGAAGTGACCATGTGGAGAGACGTTCGTTCATCTAGCAAAATGGAAAGTTTGCAGGAGAAACTTTTACTCTGGATTCTCAGTCTGTTCCTAGTGCCGGTTTGAAGTTCCTGCATTTTTCACTGTAAACCCGAATTTGAGCTAGTACATCCCCATATATATCTATGAACTGGAGATTGCAACTAAAAAAAATTTTGTGTTCCCAACAAGCTAGGTGAAGTATGGCTTTCACACACAATTATCTCTCAAACGGAACATGTGGAGAGACGTTCGTTTCATCTAGCACAAAGGGAACGGTTTTGCAGTAGAAACTTTTTCTCTTGTTTCTCATTGTGTTTCCTAGTGCCGTTTTAAAATTCCTGAGTATTCAGTGTAAAACCTAGTTGGAGATAGTACCTCCCCATATATATGAATGTAGTGGAGTTTGCAACTGAAAAGGAACTTTGTGTATTCAACAAGCTAGGTGAAGGACGGCTTTCACACACACTTATCCCTCAGAAATTAGCATGTGGAGAGACGTTCGTTCATCTAGCACAAAGGAACGGGTTGCAGGAGAAAATTTTCACTGTTTTCTCTTTGTGTTTTCTAGTGCCGTTTTAAAATTCCTGCAGTTTTCAGTATAAAACCGAGTTGGAGCTAGTACATCCCCATATATATGTATGGAGTGGAGTTTGCAAGTGTAAAGAAATATTGTGTTCCCAACAATCTAGGTGATGGACGTCTTTCACACACATTTATATCTCAGAAGTGACCATGTGGAGAGACGTTCGTTCATCTAGCACAAAGGGAACAGGTTGCAGGAGATACTTTTATTCTGGTTTCTCAGTCGGTCTCCTAGTGCCAGTTTGAAGTTCCTGCAGTTACCACTGTAAAAATGCTTTGGAGCTAGTACATCCCCATATATAGGTATGGAGTGGGGTTGGCAACTGAAAAGAAACTTTGTGTTCCCAACAAGCAAGGTAAAGGACGGCATTCACGCACACTTATCTCTCAGGACTGAGCATGCAGAGGGACGTTCGTTCATCTAGCACAAAGGGAACGTGTTGCAGGTGAATCTTTTACTCTGGTTTCTCAGTCTTTTTCCTAGTGCCGTTTTAAAATTCCTGCAGTTTTCAGTGTAAAACCTAGTTGGAGATAGTACCTCACCATATATATGTATGGAGTGGAGTTTGCAACTCTATAGAACCATTGTTTTCCCAACAAACTAGGTGAAGGACGTCTTTCACACACACTTATGTCTCAGAAGTGACCATGTGGAGAGACGTTCGTTCATCTAGCACAAATGGAACGGGTTGCAGGAGAAATTTTTCTTTGGTTTCTCAGTCTTTTTCCTAGTGACGGTTTGAAGATCCTGCAGTTAACACTGTAATAACGTGTTGGAGCTAGTACCTCCCCATATATATGAATGTAGTGGAGTTTGCAACTGAAGAGAAACTTTGTGTTCCCAACAAGCAATGTGAAATACGGTTTTCACACACACTTATTTCTCAGAAATGAACATTTGGAGAGACGTTCGTTCATCTAGCAGAAATGGATCACGTTGCATGTGAAATTTTTACTCTAATATCTCAGTCTGTTTCGTACTTCCGTTTTGAAGTTCCTGCAGTTTCAGTGTAAAACCGAGTTGGAGCTTGTACCTCCCCATATATATATATAGATTGGAGTTAGCAGCTGAAAAGAAACTTTGTGTTCCCAACAAGCAAGTTGAATGACGGCTTTCACACACACTTATATCTCAGAACTGAGCATGTGGAGAGACGTTCGTTCATCTAGCACAAAGGGAACTGGTTGCAGGAGAAACTTTTACTCTGGATTCTCAGTGTGTTTCCTAGTGCCGGTTTGAAGTTCCTGCAGTTTTCACTGTAAAATTGAGTTGGAGCTAGAACCTCCTCATATATATGTATGGAGTTTAGTTTGCAACTCAAAGGAATCTTTGTGTTCCCATCAAGTTAGGTGAAGGACGACTTTCACACACACATATTTCTCAAAAATGAGCATGTGGAGAGACTTTCTTTCATCTAGTACAAAGGCAATGGTTTGCTGTTGAAACTTTTACTCTGGTTTCTCAAACTTTTTAATAGGTCCGGTGTGAATTTCCTGCAATTTTCACTGTAAAACCGAGTTGGAGCTAGTACCTCCCTTTATATATGTATGGATTGTAATTTGCAACTGAAAAGAAACTTTGTGTTCCTAACAAGCTAGGGGAAGGACGGCTTTCACACACCCTAATCTCTCAGGACTGAGCATTTGTAGTGACGTTTGTTCATCTAGCACAAAGGGAACGTGTTGCATGAGAAACATTTACTCCAGTTTCTAAGTCTGTATCCTAGTTCCTGTTTGAAATTCCTGCAGTTTTCACTGTAACACCGAGTTGGAGCTAGTACCTCCCCATAAATATGTATGGAGAGGAGTTTGAAACTGAAAAGAAAGTTTGTGTTCCCAACAAGCTAGGTGAAGGACGGCTTTCACACACACTTATCTCACAGAACTGAGCATGCGGCGAGACGTTCGTTCATCTAGCACAAAGGGAACGCGTTGCAGATGGAACTTTTACTCTGGTTTCTCAGTGTATATACTAGTGTCGGTTAGATGTTAAAGCATTTTTCACTGTAAAACGGAGATGGAGCTAGTACCTCCCCATATATAAGTATGGAGTGGATATTGCAACTGAAAATTAATTTTGTGTTCCCAACAAGCAAGGTTAATAAAGGCTTTCACACACAATTATCTCTCAGAAATAAGCTTGTGGAGAGATGTTCGCTTATCTAGCACAAAGGGAACGGGTTGCAGGAGAAACTATCTCTATGCTGTCTCAGTCTGTTTCCTAGTGGCGGTATGAAGATCCTGCAGTTTTCACTGTAAACCCGAGTTGGAGCTAGAACCTCCCCGTATATATGTATGAACTGGAGATTGCAACTGAAAAAAAACTTTGTATTCCCAACAAGCTAGGTGAAGTACGGCTTGCACACAAAATTATCCCTTGAACTGAGCATGTGGAGAGACGTTCGTTCATCTAGCATAAAGGGAACGGGTTGCAGGAGTAACTTTTCTCTGGTTTCTCATTGTGTTTCCTAGTGCCGGTTTAAAATTCCACCAGTTTTCAGTATAAAACCGAGTTGGAGCTAGTACATCCCCATATATAAGTATGGAATGGAGTTTGCAACTGTAAAGAATCATTGTGTTCCCAAAAAGCAAGTTGATGGACGGCTTTCACACACACTTATGTTTCAGAAGTTACCATGTGGAGAGACGTTCGTTCATCTAGCATAAAGTGAACGGGTTGCGGGAGAAACTTTTACTCTGGTTTCTCAGTCTGTTACCTAGTGCCGGTTTGAAGTTCCTGCATTTTTCACTGTAAACCCGAGTTTGAGCTAGAACGTCCCCATATATATGTATGAACTGGAGATTTCAACTGAAAAAAAATTTATGTTCCCAATAAGCTAGGTGAAGTACGGCTTTCACACACAAATATCTCTCAAACTGAGCATGTGGGGAGACGTTCGTTCATCTAGCACAAAGGGAACGGGTTGCAGCAGAAACTTTTTCTCTGGATTCTCATTGTGTTTTCCTAGTGCCGTTTTAAAATTCCTGCAGTTTTTAGTGTAAAAACCTAGTTGGAGATAGTACCTCCCCATATATATGTACGGAGTGGAGTTTGCAATTGTAAAGAAACTTAGTGTTCCCAACAAGCTAGGTGAAGGACGTCTTTCACACACACTTATATCTCAGAAGTGACCATGTGGAGAGACGTTCGTTCATCTAGCACAAACGGAACTGGTTGCAGGAGAAACTTTTTCTCTGGTTTCTCATTTTGTTTCCTAGTGCCGTTTTAAAATTCCTGAGTATTCAGTGTAAAACCTAGTTAGACATAGTACCTCCCCATATATATGAATGTAGTGGAGTTTGCAACTGAAAAGAAACTTTGTGTATTCAACAAGCTAGGTGAAGGACGGATTTCACACACAGTTATCCCTCAGAAATTAGCATGTGGAGAGACTTTCGTTCATCTAGCACAAAGGGAACGGGTTGCATGAGAAATATTTACTCCGGTTTCTAAGACTGTATCCTAGTTCTGGTTTGAAATTCCTGCAGTTTTCACTGTAACACCGAGTTGGAGCTAGTACCTCCCCATAAATATGTATGGAGAGGAGTTTGAAACTGAAAAGAAACTTTGTGTTCCCAACAAGCTAGGTGAAGGACGGCTTTCACACACACTTATCTCACAGAACTGAGCATGCGGCGAGACGTTCGTTCATCTAGCACAAAGGGAACGCGTTGCAGATGAAACTTTTACTCTGGTTTCTCAGTGTATATACTAGTGTCGGTTAGATGTTAAAGCATTTTTCACTGTAAAACGGAGATGGAGCTAGTACCTCCCCATATATAAGTATGGAGTGTATATTGCAACTGAAAATTAATTTTGTGTTCCCAACAAGCTAGGTTAATAAAGGCTTTCACACACAATTATTCTCTCAGAAATGAGCATGTGGAGAGATGTTCGCTTATCTAGCACAAAGGGAACGGGTTGAAGGAGAAACTATCTCTATGCTGTCTCAGTCTGTTTACTAGTGCCTGTAAGATGTTCCTGCAGTTTTCACTGTAAACCCGAGTTGGAGCTAGAACCTCCCCTTATATATGTATGAACTGGAGATTGCAACTGAAAAAAAACTTTGCATTCCCAACAAGCTAGGTGAAGTACGGCTTGCACACAAAATTATCCCTTGAAGTGAGCATGTGGAGAGACGTTCGTTCATCTAGCACAAAGGGAACGGGTTGCAGCAGAAAATTTTTCTCTGGTTTCTCATTGTGTTTCCTAGTACCGTTTTAAAATTCCTGAGTATGCAGTGTAAAACCTAGTTGGAGCTAGTACCTACCCATATATATGAATGTAGTGGAGTTTGCAACTGAAAAGAAACTTTGTGTATTCAACAAGCTAGGTGAAGGACGGCTTTCACACACACTTATCCCTCAGAAATTAGCATGTGGAGAGACGTACGTTCATCTAGCACAAAAAAACGGGTTGCAGGAGAAAATTTTCTCTGTTTTCTCATTTTGTTTCCTAGTGCCGGTTTAAAATTCCACCAGTTTTCTGTATAAAACCGAGTTGGAGCTAGTACATCCCCATATATAAGTATGGAATGGAGTTTGCAACTGTAAAGAATCATTGTGTTCCCAACAAGCAAGGTGATGGACGGCTTTCACACACACTTATGTCTCAGAAGTTACCATGTGGAGAGACGTTCGTTCATCTAGCATAAAGGGAACGGGTTGCGGGAGAAACTTTTACTCTGGTTTCTCAGTCTGTTACCTAGTGCCGGTTTGAAGTTCCTGCAGTTTTCACTGTAAACCCGAGTTTGATCTAGAACGTCCCCATATATATGTATGAACTGGAGATTTCAACTGAAAAAAAATTTATGATCCCAATAAGCTAGGTGAAGTACGGCTTTCACACACAATTATCTCTCAGACTGAGCATGTGTGGAGACGTTCGTTCATCTAGCACAAAGGGAACGGGTTGCAGCAGAAACTATTTCTCTGGTTTCTCATTGTGTTTCCTAGTGCCGTTTTAAAATTCCTGCAGTTTTCAGTGTAAAACCAAGTTGGAGATAGTACCTCCCCATATATATGTATGGAGTGGAGTTTGCAATTGTAAAGAAACTTAGTGTTCCCAACAAGCTAGGTGAAGGACGTCTTTCACACACACTTATATCTCAGAAGTGACCATGTGGAGAGACGTTCGTTCATCTAGCAAAAATGGAAAGTTTTGCAGGAGAAACTTTTACTCTGGATTCTCAGTCTGTTTATAGTGCCGGTTTGAGGTTCCTGCATTTTTCACTCTAAACCCGAATTTGAGCTAGTACATCCCCATATATATCTATGAACTGGAGATTGCAACTAAAAAAAACTTTGTGTTCCCAACAAGCTAGGTGAAGAATGGCTTTCACACACACTTATCCCTCAGAAATTAGCATGTGGAGAGACGTTCGTTCATCTAGCACAAAGGAACGGGTTGCAGGAGAAAATTTTCTCTGTTTTCTCTTTGTGTTTTCTAGTGCCGTTTTAAAATTCCTGCAGTTTTCAGTGTAAAACCTAGTTGGAGATAGTACCTCCCCATATATATTTATGGAGTGGGGTTTGCAACTCTATAGAAACCATTGTGTTCCCAACAAACTAGGTGAAGGTCGTCTTTCACACACACTTATATCTCAGAAGTGACCATGTGGAGAGACGTTCGTTCATCTAGCACAAAGGGAACGGGTTGCAGGAGAAATTTTTCTTTGGTTTCTCAGTCTTTTTCCTAGTGACGGTTTGAAGTTCCTGCAGTTAACACTGTAATAACGTGTTGGAGCTAGTACCTCCCCATATATATGAATGTAGTGGAGTTTGCAACTGAAGAGAAACTTTGTGTTCCCAACAAGCAAAGTGAAATACGGTTTTCACACACACTTATTTCTCAGAAATGAACATTTGGAGAGACGTTCGTTCATCTAGCAGAAATGGATCGCGTTGCATGTGAAATTTTTACTCTGATATCTCAGTGTGTTTCGTACTTCCGTTTTGAAGTTCCTGCAGTTTCAGTGTAAAACCGAGTTGGAGCTTGTACCTCCCCATATATATATATTTATTGGAGTTTGCAGCTGAAAAGAAACTTTGTGTTCCCAACAAGCAAGTTGAATGACGGCTTTCACACACACTTATCTCTCAGAACTGAGCATGTGGAGAGACGTTCCTTCATCTAGCACAAAGGGAACTGGTTGCAGGAGAAACTTTTACTCTGGTTTCTCAGTGTGTTTCCTAGTGCCGGTTTGAAGTTCCTGCAGTTTTCACTGTAAAATCGAGTAGGAGCTAGAACCTCCTCATATATATGTATGGAGTGTAGTTTGCAACTCAAAGGAATCTTTGTGTTCCCATCAAGTTAGGTGAAGGACGACTTTCACACACACATATTTCTCAAAAATGAGCATGTGGAGAGACTTTCTTTCATCTAGTACAAAGGCAACTGTTTGCTGTTGAAACTTTTACTCTGGTTTCTCAATCTGTTTCCTAGGTCCGGTGTGAATTTCCTGCAATTTTCACTGTAAAACAGAGTTGGAGCTAGTACCTCCCTTTATATATATTTATGGATTGTAATTTGCAACTGAAAAGAAACTTTGTGTTCCTAACCAGCTAGGGGAAGGACGGCTTTCACACACCCTAATCCCTCAGAACTGAGCATTTGTAGTGACGTTTGTTCATCTAGCACAAAGGGAACGTGTTGCATGAGAAACATTTACTCCGGTTTCTAAGTCTGTATCCTAGTTCCGGTTTGAAATTCCTGCAGTTTTCACTGTAACACCGAGTTGGAGCTAGTACCTACCCAAAAATATGTATGGAGAGGAGTTTGAAACTGAAAAGAAAGTTTGTGTTCCCAACAAGCTAGGTGAAGGACGGCTTTCACACACACTTATCTCACAGAACTGAGCATGCGGCGAGACGTTGGTTCATCTAGCACAAAGGGAACGGGTTGCAGCAGAAACTTTTTCTATGGTTTCTCATTGTGTTTCCTAGTGCCGTTTTAAAATTCCTGCAGTTTTCAGTGTAAAACCTAGTTGGAGATAGTACCTCCCCATATATATGTATGGAGTGGAGTTTGCAATTGTAAAGAAACTTAGTGTTCCCAACAAGCTATGTGAAGGACGTCTTTCAAACACACTTATATCTCAGAAGTGACCATGTGGAGAGACGTTCGTTCATCTAGCAAAAGTGGAAAGTTTTGCAGGAGAAACTTTCACTCTGGATTCTCAGTCTGTTTCCTAGTGCCGGTTTTAAGTTCCTGCATTTTTCACTGTAAACCCGAATATGAGCTAGTACATCCCCATATATATGTATGGAGTGGAGTTGGCAACTGAAAAGAAACTTTGTGTTCCCAACAAGCAAGGTGAAGGACGGCATTCACACACACTTATATCTCAGGACTGAGCATGCAGAGGGACGTTCGTTCATCTAGCACAAAGGGAAAGTTTTGCAGGTGAAACTTTTACACTGGTTTCTCAGTCTGTTTCCTAGTGCCGTTTTAAAATTCCTGCAGTTTTCAGTTTAAAACCTAGTTGGAGATAGTACCTCCCCATATATATGTATGGAGTGCAGTTTGCAATTGTAAAGAAACTTAGTGTTCCCAACAAGCTAGGTGAAGGACGTCTTTCACACACACTTATATCTCAGAAGTGACCATGTGGAGAGACGTTCATTCATCTAGCAAAAATGGAAAGGTTTGCAGGAGAAACTTTTACTCTGGATTCTCAGTCTGTTTCCTAGTGCCGGTTTGAAGTTCCTGCATTTTTCACTGTAAACCCGAATTTGAGCTAGTACATCCCCATATATATCTATGAACTGGAGATTGCAACTAAAAAAAACTTTGTGTTCCCAACAAGCTAGGTGAAGTATGGCTTTCACACACAATTATCTCTCGAACTGAGCATGTGGAAAGACGTTCGTTCATCTAGCACAAAGGGAAAGGGTTGCAGCAGAAACTTTTTCTCTGGTTTCTCATTGTGTTTCCTAGTGCCGTTTTTAAATTCCTGAGTATTCAGTGTAAAACCTAGTTGGAGATAGTACCACCCCATATATATGAATGTAGTGGAGTTTGCAACTGAAAAGAAATTTTGTGTCCCCACCAAGCAAGGTGAATAACGGCTTTCACACACACGTATCTCTCAGAAATGAACATTTGGAGAGACGTTCGTTCATCTAGCAGAAATTTAATGTGATGCATGAGAAACTTTTACTCTGATTTCTCAGTCTGTTTCGTACTTCCGTTTTGAAGTTCCTGCAGTTTTCACTGAAAAACCGATTTGGAGCTAGTTACTCCCCATATATATTTAAGGAGTGGAGTTTGCAACTGAAAAAAACTTTGTGTTCCCAACAAGCTAGGTGAAGGACGGCTTTCACACACAATTATCTCTCGAACTGAGCATGTGGAGAGACGTTCGTTCATCTAGCACAAAGGGAACGGGTTGCAGGAGAAACTTTACTCTGGTTTCTCAGTCTGTTTCCTAGTGCCGGTTTGAAGTTCCTGCAGAATTCCCTGTAAAACCGATTTGGAGCTAGTACCTCCCCATATATATGTATGAAGTAGAGTTTGCAACTGAAAAAAAAATTGTGTATTCAACAAGCAAGGTGAAGGACGGCTTTCACACACACTTATCCCTCAGAAATTAGCATGTGGAGAGACGTTCGTTCATCTAGCACAAAGGGAACGGGTTGCAGGAGAAATTTTTCTTTGGTTTCTCAGTCTTTTTCCTAGGGACGGTTTGAAGTTCCTGCAGTTAACAGTGTAATAACGTGTTGGAGCTAGTACCTCCTCATATATATGAATGTAGTGGAGTTTGCAACTGAAGAGAAACTTTGTTTTCCCAACAAACAATGTGAAATACGGTTTTCACACACACTTATTTCTCAGAAATGAACATTTGGAGAGACGTTCGTTCATCTAGCAGAATTGGATCACGTTGCATGTGAAATTATTACTCTGATATCTCAGTGTGTTTCGTAATTCCGTTTTGAAGTTCCTGCAGTTTCAGTGTAAAACCGAGTTGGAGCTTGTACCTCCCCATAAATATATATGTATTGGAGTTTGCAGCTGAAAAGAAACTTTGTGTTCCCAGCAAGCAAGTTGAATGACGGCTTTCACACACACTTATCTCTCAGAACTGAGCATGTGGAGAGACGTTCGTTCATCTAGCACAAAGGGAACTGGTTGCAGGAGAAACTTTTACTCTGGATTCTCAGTGTGTTTCCTAGTGTCGGTTTGAAGTTCCTGCAGTTTTCACTGTAAAATCGAGTTGGAGCTAGAACCTCCTCATATATATGTATGGAGTGTAGTTTGCAACTCAAAGGAATCTTTGTGTTCCCATCAAGTTAGGTGAAGGACGACTTTCACACACATATATTTCTCAAAAATGAGCATGTGGAGAGACTTTCTTTCATCTAGTACAAAGGAAACGGTTTGCTGGTGAAACTTTTACTCTGGTTTCTCAATCTGTTTCCTAGGTCCGGTGTGAATTTCCTGCAATTTTCACTGTAAAACCGAGTTGGAGCTAGTACCTCCCTTTATATATGTATGGATTGTAATTTGCAACTGAAAAGAAACTTTGTGTTCCTAACAAGCTAGGGGAAGGACGGATTTCACACACCCTAATCTCTCAGAACTGAGCATTTCTAGTGACGTTTGTTCATCTAGCACAAAGGGAACGGGTTGCATGAGAAACATTTACTCCGGTTTCTAAGTCTGTATCCTAGTTCCGGTTTGAAATTCCTGCAGTTTTCACTGTAACACCGAGTTGGAGCTAGTACCTCCCCATAAATATGTATGGAGAGGAGTTTGAAACTGAAAAGAAAGTTTGTGTTCCCAACAAGCTAGGTGAAGAACGGCTTTCACACACACTTATCTCACAGAACTGAGCATGCGGCGAGACGTTCGTTCATCTAGCACAAAGGGAACGCGTTGCAGATGAAACTTTTACTCTGGTTTCTCAGTGTATATAATAGTGTCGGTTAGATGTTAAAGCATTTTTCACTGTAAAAAGGAGATGGAGCTAGTACCTCCCCATATATAAGTATGGAGTGGATATTGCAACTGAAAATTAATTTTGTGTTCCCAACAAGCTAGTTTAATAAAGGCTTTCACACACAATTATCTCTCAGAAATGAGCATGTGGAGAGATGTTCGCTTATCTAGCACAAAGGGAACGGGTTGCAGGAGAAACTATCTCTATGCTGTCTCAGTCTGTTTCCTAGTGCCGTTATGAAGTTCCTGCAGTTTTCACTGTAAACCCGAGTTGGAGCTAGAACCTCCCCGTATATATGTAAGATCTGGAGTTTGCAACTGAAAAAAAATTTATGTTCCCAATAAGCTAGGTGAAGTACGGCTTTCACTCACAATTATCTCTCAAATTGAGCATGTGGGGAGACGTTCGTTCATCTAGCACAAACGGAACGGGTTGCATCAGAAAGTTTTTCTCTGGTTTCTCATTGTGTTTCCTAGTGCCGTTTTAAAATTCCTGCAGTTTTCAGTGTAAAACCTAGTTGGAGATAGTACCTCCCCATATATATGTATGGAGTGGAGTTTGCAATTGTAAAGAAACTTAGTGTTCCCAACAAGCTAGGTGAAGGACGTCTTTCAAACACACTTATATCTCAGAAGTGACCATGTGGAGAGACGTTCGTTCTTCTAGCAATAGTGGAAAGTTTTGCAGGAGAAACTTTTACTCTGGATTCTCAGTCTGTTTCCTAGTGCCGGTTTGAAGTTCCTGCATTTTTCACTGTAAAACCGAATATGAGCTAGTACATCCCCATATATATTTATGCAGTGGAGTTGGCAACTGAAAAGAAACTTTGTGTTCCCAGCAAGCAAGGTGAAGGACGGCATTCACACACACTTATCTCTCAGGACTGAGCATGCAGAGGGACGTTCGTTCATCTAGCACAAAGGGAAAGTGTTGCATGTGAAACTTTTACTCTGGTTTCTCAGTCTGTTTCCTAGTGCCGTTTTAAATTTCCTGCAGTTTTCAGTTTAAAACCTAGTTGGAGATAGTACCTCCCCATATATATGTATGGAGTGCAGTTTGCAATTGTAAAGAAACTTAGTGTTCCCAACAAGCTAGTTGAAGGACGTCTTTCACACACACTTATATCTCAGAAGTGACCATGTGGAGAGACGTTCATTCATCTAGCAAAAATGGAAAGTTTTGCAGGAGAAACTTTTACTCTGGATTCTCAGTCTGTTTCCTAGTGCCGGTTTGAAGTTCCTGCATTTTTCACTGTAAACCCGAATTTGAGCTAGTACATCCCCATATATATCTATGAACTGGAGATTGCAACTAAAAAAAACTTTGTGTTCCCAACAAGCTAGGTGAAGTATGGCTTTCACACACAATTATCTCTCGAACTGAGCATGTGGAGAGACGTTCGTTCATCTAGCACAAAGGGAACGGGTTGCAGCAGAAACTTTTTCTCTGGTTTCTCATTGTGTTTCCTAGTGCCGTTTTTAAATTCCTGAGTATTCAGTGTAAAACCTAGTTGGAGATAGTACCTCCCCATATATATGAATGTAGTGGAGTTTGCAACTGAAAAGAAATTTTGTGTCCCCACCAAGCAAGGTGAATAACGGCTTTCACACACACGTATCTCTCAGAAATGAACATTTGGAGAGACGTTCGTTCATCTAGCAGAAATTTAATGCGATGCATGAGAAACTTTTACTCTGATTTCTCAGTCTGTTTCGTACTTCCGTTTTGAAGTTCCTGCAGTTTTCACTGAAAAACCGATTTGGAGCTAGTTACTCCCCATATACATTTATGGAGTGGAGTTTGCAACTGAGAAAAACTTTGTGTTCCCAACAAGCTAGGTGAAGGACGGCTTTAACACACAATTATCTCTCGAACTGAGCATGTGGAGAGACGTTCGTTCATCTAGCACAAAGGGAACGGGTTGCAGGAGAAACTTTACTCTGGTTTCTCAGTCTGTTTCCTAGTGCCGGTTTGAAGTTCCTGCAGAATTCCCTGTAAAACCGATTTGGAGCTAGTACCTCTCCATAAATATGTATGGAGTAGAGTTTGCAACTGAAAAAAACTTTGTGTATTCAACAAGCAAGGTGAAGGACGGCTTTCACACACACTTATCCCTCAGAAATTAGCATGTGGAGAGACGTTCGTTCATCTAGCACAAAGGAACGGGTTGCAGGAGAAAATTTTGTCTGTTTTCTCTGTGTGTTTTCTAGTGCCGGTTTAAAATTCCTGCAGTTTTCAGTATAAAACCGAGTTGGAGCTAGTACATCCACATATATATGTATGGAGTGGAGTTTGCAAGTGTAAAGAAATATTGTGTTCCCAACAATCTAGGTGATGGACGGCTTTCACACAAAATTATCCCTTGAATTGAGCATGTGGAGAGACGTTCGTTCATCTAGCATAAAAGGAACTGGTTGCAGGAGAAACTTTTTCTCTGGTTTCTCATTGTGTTTCCTAGTGCCTGTTTAAAATTCCACCAGTTTTCAGTATAAAACCGAGTTGGAGCTAGTACATCCCCATATATTAGTATGGAATGGAGTTTGCAACTGTAAAGAATCATTGTGTTCCCAACAAGCAAGGTGATGGACGGCTTTCACACACACTTATGTCTCAGAAGTTACCATGTGGAGAGACGTTCGTTCATCTAGCATAAAGGGAACGGGTTGCGGGAGAAACTTTTACTCTGGTTTCTCAGTCTGTTACCTAGTGCCGGTTTGAAGTTCCTGCAGTTTTCACTGTAAACCCGAGTTTGAGCTAGAACGTCCCCATATATATGTATGAACTGGAGATTTCAACTGAAAAAAAAATTTATGTTCCCAATAAGCTAGGTGAAGTACGGCTTTCACACACAATTATCTCTCAAACTGAGCATGTGGGGAGACGTTCGTTCATCTAGCACAAACGGAACGGGTTGCAGTAGAAAGTTTTTCTCTGGTTTCTCATTGTGTTTCCTAGTGCCGTTTTTAAATTCCTTCAGTTTTCAGTGTAAAACCTAGTGGGAGATAGTACCTCCCAATATATATGTATGGAGTGGAGTTTGCAATTGTAAAGAAACTTAGTGTTCCCAACAAGCTAGGTGAAGGACGTCTTTCAAACACACTTTTTCTCAGAAGTGACCATGTGGAGAGACGTTCGTTCATCTAGCAATAGTGGAAAGTTTTTCAGGAGAAACTTTTACTCTGGATTCTCAGTCTGTTTCCTAGTGCCGGTTTGAAGTTCCTGCATTTTTCACTGTAAACCCGAATATGAGCTAGTACATCCCCATATATATGTATGGAGTGGAGTTGGCAACTGAAAAGAAACTTTGTCTTTCCAGCAAGCAAGGTGAAGGACGGCATTCACACACACTTATCTCTCAGGACTGAGCATGCAGAGGGACGTTCGTTCATCTAGCACAAAGGGAAAGTGTTGCATGTGAAACTTTTACTCTGGTTTCTCATTCTGTTTCCTAGTGCCGTTTTAAAATTCCTGCAGTTTTCAGTTTAAAACCTAGTTGGAGATAGTACCTCCCCATATATATGTATGGAGTGCAGTTTGCAATTGTAAAGAAACTTAGTGTTCCCAACAAGCTAGTTGAAGGACGTCTTTCACACACACTTATATCTCAGAAGTGACCATGTGGAGAGACGTTCATTCATCTAGCAAAAATGGAAAGGTTTGCAGGAGAAACTTTTACTCTGTAGTCTCAGTCTGTTTCCTAGTGCCGGTTTGAAGTTCCTGCATTTTTCACTGTAAACCCGAATTTGAGCTAGTACATCCCCATATATATCTATGAACTGGAGATTGCAACTAAAAAATCTTTGTGTTCCCAACAAGCTAGGTGAAGTATGGCTTTCACACACAATTATCTCTCGAACTGAGCATGTGGAGAGACGTTCGTTCATCTAGCACAAAGGGAACGGGTTGCAGCAGAAACTTTTTCTCTGGTTTCTCATTGTGTTTCCTAGTGCCGTTTTTAAATTCCTGAGTATTCAGTGTAAAACCTAGTTGGAGATAGTACCTCCCCATATATATGAATGTAGTGGAGTTTGCAACTGAAAAGAAATTTTGTGTCCCCACCAAGCAAGGTGAATAACGGCTTTCACACACACGTATCTCTCAGAAATGAACATTTGGAGAGACGTTCGTTCATCTAGCAGAAATTTAATGCGATGCATGAGAAACTTTTACTCTGATTTCTCAGTCTGTTTCGTACTTCCGTTTTGAAGTTCCTGCAGTTTTCACTGAAAAACCGATTTGGAGCTAGTTACTCCCCATATACATTTATGGAGTGGAGTTTGCAACTGAGAAAAACTTTGTGTTCCCAACAAGCTAGGTGATGGACGGCTTTAACACACAATTATCTCTCGAACTGAGCATGTGGAGAGACGTTCGTTCATCTAGCACAAAGGGAACGGGTTGCAGGAGAAACTTTACTCTGGTTTCTCAGTCTGTTTCCTAGTGCCGGTTTGAAGTTCCTGCAGAATTCCCTGTAAAACCGATTTGGAGCTAGTACCTCCCCATATATATGTATGGAGTAGAGTTTGCAACTGAAAAAAACTTTGTGTATTCAACAAGCAAGGTGAAGGACGGCTTTCACACACACTTATCCCTCAGAAATTAGCATGTGGAGAGACGTTCGTTCATCTAGCACAAAGGAACGGGTTGCAGGAGAAAATTTTGTCTGTTTTCTCTGTGTGTTTTCTAGTGCCGGTTTAAAATTCCTGCAGTTTTCAGTATAAAACCGAGTTGGAGCTAGTACATCCCCATATATATGTATGGAGTGGAGTTTGCAAGTGTAAAGAAATATTGTGTTCCCAACAATCTAGGTGATGGACGGCTTTCACACAAAATTATCCCTTGAATTGAGCATGTGGAGAGACGTTCGTTCATCTAGCATAAAAGGAACTGGTTGCAGGAGAAACTTTTTCTCTGGTTTCTCATTGTGTTTCCTAGTGCCGGATTAAAATTCCACCAGTTTTCAGTATAAAACCGAGTTGGAGCTAGTACATCCCCATATATTAGTATGGAATGGAGTTTGCAACTGAAAAAAAAATTGTGTATTCAACAAGCAAGGTGAAGGACGGCTTTCACACACACTTATCCCTCAGAAATTAGCATGTGGAGAGACGTTCGTTCATCTAGCACAAACGAACGGGTTGCAGGATAAAATTTTGTCTGTTTTCTCTGTGTGTTTTCTAGTGCCGGTTTAAAATTCCTGCAGTTTTCAGTATAAAACCGAGTTGGAGCTAGTACATCCACATATATATGTATGGAATGGAGTTTGCAAGTGTAAAGAAATATTGTGTTCCCAACAATCTAGGTGATGGACGGTTTTCACACAAAATTATCCCTTGAATTGAGCATGTAGAGAGACGTTCGTTCATCTAGCATAAAGGGAACTGGTTGCAGGAGAAAATTTTCTCTGGTTTCTCATTGTGTTTCCTAGTGCCGGTTTAAAATTCCACCAGTTTTCAGTATAAAACCAAGTTGGAGCTAGTACATACCCATATATAAGTATTGAATGGAGTTTGCAACTGTAAAGAATCATTGTGTTCCCAACAAGCAAGGTGATGGACGGCTTTCACACACACTTATGTCTCAGAAGTTACCATGTGGAGAGACGTTCGTTCATCTAGCACAAATGGAACGGGTTGCAGGAGAAATTTTTCTTTGGTTTCTCAGTCTTTTTCCTAGGGACGGTTTGAAGTTCCTGCAGTTAACAGTGTAATAACGTGTTGGAGCTAGTACCTCCTCATATATATGAATGTAGTGGAGTTTGCAACTGAAGAGAAACTTTGTTTTCCCAACAAACAATGTGAAATACGGTTTTCACACACACTTATTTCTCAGAAATGAACATTTGGAGAGACGTTCGTTCATCTAGCAGAATTGGATCACGTTGCATGTGAAATTATTACTCTGATATCTCAGTGTGTTTCGTAATTCCGTTTTGAAGTTCCTGCAGTTTCAGTGTAAAACCGAGTTGGAGCTTGTACCTCCCCATAAATATATATGTATTGGAGTTTGCAGCTGAAAAGAAACTTTGTGTTCCCAGCAAGCAAGTTGAATGACGGCTTTCACACACACTTATCTCTCAGAACTGATCATGTGGAGAGACGTTCGTTCATCTAGCACAAAGGGAACTGGTTGCAGGAGAAACTTTTACTCTGGAATCTCAGTGTGTTTCCTAGTGTCGGTTTGAAGTTCCTGCAGTTTTCACTGTAAAATCGAGTTGGAGCTAGAACCTCCTCATATATATGTATGGAGTGTAGTTTGCAACTCAAAGGAATCTTTGTGTTCCCATCAAGTTAGGTGAAGGACGACTTTCACACACATATATTTCTCAAAAATGAGCATGTGGAGAGACTTTCTTTCATCTAGTACAAAGGAAACGGTTTGCTGGTGAAACTTTTACTCTGGTTTCTCAATCTGTTTCCTAGGTCCGGTGTGAATTTCCTGCAATTTTCACTGTAAAACCGAGTTGGAGCTAGTACCTCCCTTTATATATGTATGGATTGTAATTTGCAACTGAAAAGAAACTTTGTGTTCCTAACAAGCTAGGGGAAGGACGGCTTTCACACACCCTAATCTCTCAGAACTGAGCATTTGTAGTGACGTTTGTTCATCTAGCACAAAGGGAACGTGTTGCATGAGAAACATTTACTCCAGTTTCTAAGTCTGTATCCTAGTTCCTGTTTGAAATTCCTGCAGTTTTCACTGTAACACCGAGTTGGAGCTAGTACCTCCCCATAAATATGTATGGAGAGGAGTTTGAAACTGAAAAGAAAGTTTGTGTTCCCAACAAGCTAGGTGAAGGACGGCTTTCACACACACTTATCTCACAGAACTGAGCATGCGGCGAGACGTTCGTTCATCTAGCACAAAGGGAACGCGTTGCAGATGGAACTTTTACTCTGGTTTCTCAGTGTATATACTAGTGTCGGTTAGATGTTAAAGCATTTTTCACTGTAAAACGGAGATGGAGCTAGTACCTCCCCATATATAAGTATGGAGTGGATATTGCAACTGAAAATTAATTTTGTGTTCCCAACAAGCAAGGTTAATAAAGGCTTTCACACACAATTATCTCTCAGAAATAAGCTTGTGGAGAGATGTTCGCTTATCTAGCACAAAGGGAACGGGTTGCAGGAGAAACTATCTCTATGCTGTCTCAGTCTGTTTCCTAGTGGCGGTATGAAGATCCTGCAGTTTTCACTGTAAACCCGAGTTGGAGCTAGAACCTCCCCGTATATATGTATGAACTGGAGATTGCAACTGAAAAAAAACTTTGTATTCCCAACAAGCTAGGTGAAGTACGGCTTGCACACAAAATTATCCCTTGAACTGAGCATGTGGAGAGACGTTCGTTCATCTAGCATAAAGGGAACGGGTTGCAGGAGTAACTTTTTCTCTGGTTTCTCATTGTGTTTCCTAGTGCCGGTTTAAAATTCCACCAGTTTTCAGTATAAAACCGAGTTGGAGCTAGTACATCCCCATATATAAGTATGGAATGGAGTTTGCAACTGTAAAGAATCATTGTGTTCCCAAAAAGCAAGTTGATGGACGGCTTTCACACACACTTATGTTTCAGAAGTTACCATGTGGAGAGACGTTCGTTCATCTAGCATAAAGTGAACGGGTTGCGGGAGAAACTTTTACTCTGGTTTCTCAGTCTGTTACCTAGTGCCGGTTTGAAGTTCCTGCATTTTTCACTGTAAACCCGAGTTTGAGCTAGAACGTCCCCATATATATGTATGAACTGGAGATTTCAACTGAAAAAAAAATTTATGTTCCCAATAAGCTAGGTGAAGTACGGCTTTCACACACAAATATCTCTCAAACTGAGCATGTGGGGAGACGTTCGTTCATCTAGCACAAAGGGAACGGGTTGCAGCAGAAACTTTTTCTCTGGATTCTCATTGTGTTTCCTAGTGCCGTTTTAAAATTCCTGCAGTTTTCAGTGTAAAACCTAGTTGGAGATAGTACCTCCCCATATATATGTACGGAGTGGAGTTTGCAATTGTAAAGAAACTTAGTGTTCCCAACAAGCTAGGTGAAGGACGTCTTTCACACACACTTATATCTCAGAAGTGACCATGTGGAGAGACGTTCGTTCATCTAGCACAAACGGAACTGGTTGCAGGAGAAACTTTTTCTCTGGTTTCTCATTTTGTTTCCTAGTGCCGTTTTAAAATTCCTGAGTATTCAGTGTAAAACCTAGTTAGACATAGTACCTCCCCATATATATGAATGTAGTGGAGTTTGCAACTGAAAAGAAACTTAGTGTTCCCAACAAGCTAGGTGAAGGACGTCTTTCACACACACTTATATCTCAGAAGTGACCATGTGGAGAGACGTACGTTCATCTAGCAAAAATGGAAATTTTGCAGGAGAAAATTTTACTCTGGATTCTCAGTCTGTTTCCTAGTGCCGGTTTGAAGTTCCTGCATTATTCACTGTAACACCGAATTTGAGCTAGTACATCCCCATATATATCTATGAACTGGAGATTGCAACTAAAAAAAACTTTGTGTTCCCGACAAGCTAGGTGAAGTATGGCTTTCACACACAATTATCTCTCAAACGGAACATGTGGAGAGACGTTCGTTCATGTAGCACAAAGGGAACGGTTTGCAGCAGAAACTTTATCTCTGGTTTCTCATTTTGTTTCCTAGTGCCGTTTTAAAATTCCTGAGTATTCAGTGTAAAACCTAGTTGGAGATAGTACCTCCCCATATATATGAATGTAGTGGAGGTGGCATCTGAAAAGAAACTTTGTGTATTCAACAAGCTAGGTGAAGGACGGCTTTCACACACACATATCCCTCAGAAATTAGCATGTGGAGAGACGTTCGTTCATCTAGCACAAAGGAACGGGTTGCAGGAGAAAATTTTCTCTGTTTTCTCTTTGTGTTTTCTAGGGCCGGTTTAAAATTCCTGCAGTTTTCAGTATAAAACCGAGTTGGAGCTAGGACATCCCCATATATATGTATGGAGTGGAGTTTGCAAGTGTAAAGAAATATTGTGTTACCAACAATCGAGGTGATGGACGGCTTTCACACACATTTATATCTCAGAAGTGACCATGTGGAGAGACGTTCGTTCATCTAGCACAAAGGGAACGGGTTGCAGGAGAAACTTTTATTCTGGTTTCTCAGTCTGTCTCCTAGTGCCGGTTTGAAGTTCCTGCATTTACCACTGTAAAAATGCTTTTTAGCTAGTGCATCCCCATATATATGTATGGAGTGGAGTTGGCAACTGAAAAGAAACTTTGTGTTCCCAACAAGCAATGTGAAGGACGGCCTTCACACACACTTATCTCTCAGGACTGAGCATGCAGATGGACGTTCGTTCATCTAGCATAAAGGGAACGTGTTGCAGGTGAATCTTTTACTCTGGTTTCTCAGTCTGTTTCCTAGTGCCGTTTTAAAATTCCTGCAGTTTTCAGTGTAAAACCTAGTTGGAGATAGTACCTCCCCATATATATGTATGGAGTGGAGTTTGCAACTCTATAGAACCATTGTGTTCCCAACAAACTAGGTGAAGGACGTCTTTCACACACACATATGTCTCAGAAGTGACCATGTGGAGAGACTTTCGTTCATCTAGCAAAAATGGAAAGGTTTGCAGGAGAAAATTTTACTCTGGATTCTCAGTCTGATTCCTAGTGCTGGTGTGAATTTCCTGCAATTTTCACTGTAAAACCGAGTTGGAGCTAGTACCTCCTCATATATATGTATGGATTGTATGTTGCAAATGAAAGGAATCTTTGTGTTCCCATCAAGTTAGGTGAAAGACGACTTTCACACACACATATTTCTCAAAAATGAGCATGTGGAGAGACTTTCTTTCATCTAGTACAAAGGGAACGTGTTGCAGGTGAATCTTTTACTCTGGTTTCTCAGTCTGTTTCCTAGTGCCCGTTTGAAGTTCCTGCAGTTTTCACTGTAAAACCGAGTTGGAGCTAGTCCCTACCCATATATATATATGGAGTGGAGTTTGCAACTGAAAAGAAACTTTGTGTTCCCAACAAGCTAGGTGAAGGACGGCTTTCACACACACTTATCTCTCAGAACTGAGCATGTGGAGAGACGTTCGTTCATCTAGCACAAAGGGAACGGGTTGCAGGAGAAACTTTTACTCTGGTTTCTCAGTCTGTTTCCTAGTGCCGGTTTGAAGTTCCTGCAGTTTTCACTGTAAAACCGAGTTGGAGCTAGTCCCTACCCATATATATATATGGATTGGAGTTTGCAACTGAAAAGAAACTTTGTGTTCCAAACAAGCTAGGTGAAGGACGGCTTTCACACACACTTATCTCACAGAACTGAGCATGCGGCGAGACGTTCGTTCATCTAGCACAAAGGGAACGCGTTGCAGATGAAACTTTTACTCTGGTTTCTCAGTGTATATACTAGTGTCGGTTAGATGTAAAAGCATTTTTCACTGTAAAACGGAGATGGAGCTAGTACCTCCCCATATATAAGTATGGAGTGGATATTGCAACTGAAAATTAATTTTGTGTTCCCAACAAGCTAGGTTAATAAAGGCTTTCACACACAATTATCTCTCAGAAATGAGCATGTGGAGAGATGTTCGCTTATCTAGCACAAAGGGAACGGGTTGCAGGAGAAACTATCTCTATGCTGTCTCAGTCTGTTTCCTAGTGCCGGTATGAAGTTCCTGCAGTTTTCACTGTAAACCCGAGTTGGTGCTAGAACCTCCCCGTATATATGTATGAACTGGAGATTTCAACTGAAAAAAAACTTTGTATTCCCAACAAGCTAGGTGAAGTACGGCTTGCACACAAAATTATCCCTTGAACTGAGCATGTGGAGAGACGTTCGTTCATCTAGCATAAAGGGAACGGGTTGCAGGAGAAACTTTTTCTCTGGTTTCTCATTGTGTTTCCTAGTGCCGGTTTAAAATTCCAACAGTTTTCAGTATAAAACCGAGTTGGAGCTAGTACATCCCCATATATAATTATGTAATGGAGTTTTCAACTGTAAAGAATCATTGTGTTCCCAACAAGCAAGGTGATGGACGGCTTTCAAACACACTTATGTCTCAGAAGTTACCATGTGGAGAGACGTTCGTTCATCTAGCATAAAGGGAACGGGTTGCGGGAGAAACTTTTACTCTGGTTTCTCAGTCTGTTACCTAGTGCCGGTTTGAAGTTCCTGCAGTTTTCACTGTAAACCCGATTTTGATCTAGATCGTCCCCATATATATGTATGAACTGTAGATTTCAACTGAAAAAAAAATTTATGTTCCCAATAAGCTAGGTGAAGTACGGCTTTCACACACAATTATCTCTCGAACTGAGCATGTGGAGAGACGTTCGTCCATCTAGCACAAAGGGAACGGGTTGCAGCAGAAAGTTTTTCTCTGGTTTCTCATTGTGTTTCCTAGTGCCGTTTTAAAATTCCTGCAGTTTTCACTGTAAAACCGAGTTGGAGCTAGTACCTCCCCATATATATGTATGGAGTGAAGTTTGCAATTGTAAAGAAACTTAGTGTTCCCAAAAGCTAGGTGAAGTACGTCTTTCACACACACTTATATCTCAGAAGTGACCATGTGGAGAGACGTTCGTTCATCTAGCAAAAATGGAAAGTTTTGCAGGAGAAACTTTTACTCTGGATACTCAGTCTGTTTCCTAGTGCCGGTTTGAAGTTCCTGCAGTTTTCACTGTAAACCCGAATTGAGCTAGTACATCCCCATATATATCTAAGAACTGGAGATTGCAACTAAAAAAAACTTTGTGTTCCCAACAAGCTAGGTGAAGTATGGCTTTCACACACAATTATCTCTCAAACGGAACATGTGGAGAGACGTTCGTTCATCTAGCACAAAGGGAACGGGTTGCAGCAGAAACTTTTTCTCGGGTTTCTCATTTTGTTTCCTAGTGCCGTTTTTAAATTCCTGAGTATTCAGTGTAAAACCTAGTTGGAGATAGTACCTCCCCATATATATGAATGTAGTGGAATTTGCAACTGAAAAGAAACTTTGTGTATTCAACAAGCTAGGTGAAGGACGGCTTTCACACACACTTATCCCTCAGAAATTAGCATGTGGAGAGACGTTCGTTCATCTAGCACAAAGGAACGGGTTGCAGGAGAAAATTTTCTCTGTTTTCTCTTTGTGTTTTCTAGTGCCGGTTTAAAATTCCTGCAGTTTTCAGTATAAAACCGAGTTGGAGCTAGTACATCCCCATATATATGTATGCAGTGGAGTTTGCAAGTGTAAAGAAATATTGTGTTCCCAACAATCTAGGTGATGGATGGCTTTCACACACATTTATGTCTTAGAAGTGACCATGTGGAGAGACGTTCGTTCATCTAGCACAAAGGGAACGGGTTGCAGGAGAAACTTATATTCTGGATTCTCAGTCGGTCTCCTAGTGCCAGTTTGAAGTTCCTGCAGTTACCACTGTAAAAATGCTTTGGAGCTAGTACATCCCCATATATAGGTATGGAGTGGAGTTGGCAACTGAAAAGAAACTTTGTGTTCCCAACAAGCAAGGTGAAGGACGGCATTCACACACACTTATCTCTCAGGACTGAGCATGCAGAGGGACGTTCGTTCATCTAGTACAAAGGGAACGTGTTGCAGGTGAATCTTTTACTCTGGTTTCACAGTCTGTTTCCTAGTGCCATTTTAAAATTCCTGCAGTTTTCAGTGTAAAACCTAGTTGGAGATAGTACCTCACCATATATATGTATGGAGTGGAGTTTGCAACTCTATAGAACCATTGTGTTCCCAACAAACTAGGTGAAGGACGTCTTTCACACACACTTATGTCTCAGAAGTGACCATGTGGAGAGACGTTCGTTCATCTAGCACAAATGGAACGGGTTGCAGGAGAAATTTTTCTTTGGTTTCTCAGTCTTTTTCCTAGTGACGGTTTGAAGTTCCTGCAGTTAACACTGTAATAAAGTGTTGGAGCTAGTACCTCCCCATATATATGAATGTAGTGGAGTTTGCAACTGAAGAGAAACTTTGTGTTCCCAACAAGCAATGTGAAATACGGTTTTCACATACACTTATTTCTCAGAAATGAACATTTGGAGAGACGTTCGTTCATCTAGCAGAAATGGATCACGTTGCATGTGAAATTTTTACTCTGATATCTCAGTCTGTTTCGTACTTCCGTTTTGAAGTTCCTGCAGTTTCAGTGTAAAACCGAGTTGGAGCTTGTACCTCCCCATATATATATATGGATTGGAGTTTGCAGCTGAAAAGAAACTTTGTGTTCCCAACAAGCAAGTTGAATGACGGCTTTCACACACACTTATCTCTCAGAACTGAGCATGTGGAGAGACGTTCGTTCATCTAGCACAAAGGGAACTGGTTGCAAGAGAAACTTTTACTCTGGATTCTCAGTGTGTTTCCTAGTGCCGGTTTGAAATTCCTGCAGTTTTCACTGTAAAATCGAGTTGGAGCTAGAACCTCCTCATATATATGTATGGAGTGTAGTTTGCAACTGAAAGGAATCTTTGTGTTCCCATCAAGTTAGGTGAAAGACGACTTTCACACACACATATTTCTCAAAAATGAGCATGTGGAGAGACTTTCTTTCATCTAGTACAAATGCAACGGTTTGCTGTTGAAACTTTATTCTGGTTTCTCAATCTGTTTCCTAGGTCCGGTGTGAATTTCCTGCAATTTTCACTGTAAAACAGAGTTGGAGTTAGTACCTCCCTTTATATATGTATGGATTGTAATTTGCAACTGAAAAGAATCTTTGTGTTCCTAACAAGCTAGGGGAAGGACAGCTTTCACACACCCTAATCTCTCAGAACTGAGCATTTGTAGTGACGTTTGTTCATCTAGCACAAAGGGAACGTGTTGCATGAGAAACATTTACTCCGGTTTCTAAGTCTGTATCCTAGTTTCGGTTTGAAATTCCTGCAGTTTTCACTGTAACACGGAGTTGGAGCTAGTACCTCCCCA
Source organism: Camelus ferus (assembly GCF_009834535.1). Classification (NCBI taxonomy): domain Eukaryota; kingdom Metazoa; phylum Chordata; class Mammalia; order Artiodactyla; family Camelidae; genus Camelus; species Camelus ferus. The sequence continues at coordinate 23,374,526 of NC_045731.1, forward strand.
TAAATATGTATGGAGAGGAGTTTGAAACTGAAAAGAAACTTTGTGTTCCCAACAAGCTATGTGAAGGACGTCTTTCACACACACTTATATCTCAGAAGTGACCATGTGGAGAGACGTTCGTTCATCTAGCAAAAATGGAAAGTTTTGCAGGAGAAACTTTTACTCTGGATTCTCAGTCTGTTTCCTAGTGCCGGTTTGAAGTTCCTGCATTTTTCACTGTAAACCCGAATTTGAGCTAGTACATCCCCATATATATCTATGAACTGGAGATTGCAACTAAAAAAAATTTTGTGTTCCCAACAAGCTAGGTGAAGTATGGCTTTCACACACAATTATCTCTCAAACGGAACATGTGGAGAGACGTTCGTTCATCTAGCACAAAGGGAACGGTTTGCAGTAGAAACTTTTTCTCTTGTTTCTCATTGTGTTTCCTAGTGCCGTTTTAAAATTCCTGAGTATTCAGTGTAAAACCTAGTTGGAGATAGTACCTCCCCATATATATGAATGTAGTGGAGTTTGCAACTGAAAAGGAACTTTGTGTATTCAACAAGCTAGGTGAAGGACGGCTTTCACACACACTTATCCCTCAGAAATTAGCATGTGGAGAGACGTTCGTTCATCTAGCACAAAGGAACGGGTTGCAGGAGAAAATTTTCACTGTTTTCTCTTTGTGTTTTCTAGTGCCGTTTTAAAATTCCTGCAGTTTTCAGTATAAAACCGAGTTGGAGCTAGTACATCCCCATATATATGTATGGAGTGGAGTTTGCAAGTGTAAAGAAATATTGTGTTCCCAACAATCTAGGTGATGGACGTCTTTCACACACATTTATATCTCAGAAGTGACCATGTGGAGAGACGTTCGTTCATCTAGCACAAAGGGAACAGGTTGCAGGAGATACTTTTATTCTGGTTTCTCAGTCGGTCTCCTAGTGCCAGTTTGAAGTTCCTGCAGTTACCACTGTAAAAATGCTTTGGAGCTAGTACATCCCCATATATAGGTATGGAGTGGGGTTGGCAACTGAAAAGAAACTTTGTGTTCCCAACAAGCAAGGTAAAGGACGGCATTCACGCACACTTATCTCTCAGGACTGAGCATGCAGAGGGACGTTCGTTCATCTAGCACAAAGGGAACGTGTTGCAGGTGAATCTTTTACTCTGGTTTCTCAGTCTTTTTCCTAGTGCCGTTTTAAAATTCCTGCAGTTTTCAGTGTAAAACCTAGTTGGAGATAGTACCTCACCATATATATGTATGGAGTGGAGTTTGCAACTCTATAGAACCATTGTTTTCCCAACAAACTAGGTGAAGGACGTCTTTCACACACACTTATGTCTCAGAAGTGACCATGTGGAGAGACGTTCGTTCATCTAGCACAAATGGAACGGGTTGCAGGAGAAATTTTTCTTTGGTTTCTCAGTCTTTTTCCTAGTGACGGTTTGAAGATCCTGCAGTTAACACTGTAATAACGTGTTGGAGCTAGTACCTCCCCATATATATGAATGTAGTGGAGTTTGCAACTGAAGAGAAACTTTGTGTTCCCAACAAGCAATGTGAAATACGGTTTTCACACACACTTATTTCTCAGAAATGAACATTTGGAGAGACGTTCGTTCATCTAGCAGAAATGGATCACGTTGCATGTGAAATTTTTACTCTGATATCTCAGTCTGTTTCGTACTTCCGTTTTGAAGTTCCTGCAGTTTCAGTGTAAAACCGAGTTGGAGCTTGTACCTCCCCATATATATATAGATTGGAGTTAGCAGCTGAAAAGAAACTTTGTGTTCCCAACAAGCAAGTTGAATGACGGCTTTCACACACACTTATATCTCAGAACTGAGCATGTGGAGAGACGTTCGTTCATCTAGCACAAAGGGAACTGGTTGCAGGAGAAACTTTTACTCTGGATTCTCAGTGTGTTTCCTAGTGCCGGTTTGAAGTTCCTGCAGTTTTCACTGTAAAATTGAGTTGGAGCTAGAACCTCCTCATATATATGTATGGAGTTTAGTTTGCAACTCAAAGGAATCTTTGTGTTCCCATCAAGTTAGGTGAAGGACGACTTTCACACACACATATTTCTCAAAAATGAGCATGTGGAGAGACTTTCTTTCATCTAGTACAAAGGCAATGGTTTGCTGTTGAAACTTTTACTCTGGTTTCTCAAACTGTTTAATAGGTCCGGTGTGAATTTCCTGCAATTTTCACTGTAAAACCGAGTTGGAGCTAGTACCTCCCTTTATATATGTATGGATTGTAATTTGCAACTGAAAAGAAACTTTGTGTTCCTAACAAGCTAGGGGAAGGACGGCTTTCACACACCCTAATCTCTCAGAACTGAGCATTTGTAGTGACGTTTGTTCATCTAGCACAAAGGGAACGTGTTGCATGAGAAACATTTACTCCAGTTTCTAAGTCTGTATCCTAGTTCCTGTTTGAAATTCCTGCAGTTTTCACTGTAACACCGAGTTGGAGCTAGTACCTCCCCATAAATATGTATGGAGAGGAGTTTGAAACTGAAAAGAAAGTTTGTGTTCCCAACAAGCTAGGTGAAGGACGGCTTTCACACACACTTATCTCACAGAACTGAGCATGCGGCGAGACGTTCGTTCATCTAGCACAAAGGGAACGCGTTGCAGATGGAACTTTTACTCTGGTTTCTCAGTGTATATACTAGTGTCGGTTAGATGTTAAAGCATTTTTCACTGTAAAACGGAGATGGAGCTAGTACCTCCCCATATATAAGTATGGAGTGGATATTGCAACTGAAAATTAATTTTGTGTTCCCAACAAGCAAGGTTAATAAAGGCTTTCACACACAATTATCTCTCAGAAATAAGCTTGTGGAGAGATGTTCGCTTATCTAGCACAAAGGGAACGGGTTGCAGGAGAAACTATCTCTATGCTGTCTCAGTCTGTTTCCTAGTGCCGGTATGAAGATCCTGCAGTTTTCACTGTAAACCCGAGTTGGAGCTAGAACCTCCCCGTATATATGTATGAACTGGAGATTGCAACTGAAAAAAAACTTTGTATTCCCAACAAGCTAGGTGAAGTACGGCTTGCACACAAAATTATCCCTTGAACTGAGCATGTGGAGAGACGTTCGTTCATCTAGCATAAAGGGAACGGGTTGCAGGAGTAACTTTTTCTCTGGTTTCTCATTGTGTTTCCTAGTGCCGGTTTAAAATTCCACCAGTTTTCAGTATAAAACCGAGTTGGAGCTAGTACATCCCCATATATAAGTATGGAATGGAGTTTGCAACTGTAAAGAATCATTGTGTTCCCAAAAAGCAAGTTGATGGACGGCTTTCACACACACTTATGTTTCAGAAGTTACCATGTGGAGAGACGTTCGTTCATCTAGCATAAAGTGAACGGGTTGCGGGAGAAACTTTTACTCTGGTTTCTCAGTCTGTTACCTAGTGCCGGTTTGAAGTTCCTGCATTTTTCACTGTAAACCCGAGTTTGAGCTAGAACGTCCCCATATATATGTATGAACTGGAGATTTCAACTGAAAAAAAAATTTATGTTCCCAATAAGCTAGGTGAAGTACGGCTTTCACACACAAATATCTCTCAAACTGAGCATGTGGGGAGACGTTCGTTCATCTAGCACAAAGGGAACGGGTTGCAGCAGAAACTTTTTCTCTGGATTCTCATTGTGTTTCCTAGTGCCGTTTTAAAATTCCTGCAGTTTTCAGTGTAAAACCTAGTTGGAGATAGTACCTCCCCATATATATGTACGGAGTGGAGTTTGCAATTGTAAAGAAACTTAGTGTTCCCAACAAGCTAGGTGAAGGACGTCTTTCACACACACTTATATCTCAGAAGTGACCATGTGGAGAGACGTTCGTTCATCTAGCACAAACGGAACTGGTTGCAGGAGAAACTTTTTCTCTGGTTTCTCATTTTGTTTCCTAGTGCCGTTTTAAAATTCCTGAGTATTCAGTGTAAAACCTAGTTAGACATAGTACCTCCCCATATATATGAATGTAGTGGAGTTTGCAACTGAAAAGAAACTTTGTGTATTCAACAAGCTAGGTGAAGGACGGATTTCACACACAGTTATCCCTCAGAAATTAGCATTTGGAGAGACTTTCGTTCATCTAGCACAAAGGAACGGGTTGCAGGAGAAAATTTTCTCTGTTTTCTCTTTGTGTTTTCTAGTGCCGTTTTAAAATTCCTGCAGTTTTCAGTATAAAACCGAGTTGGAGCTAGTACATCCCCATATATATGTATGGAGTGGAGTTTGCAAGTGTAAAGAATTATTGTGTTCCCAACAATCTAGGTGATGGACGGCTTTCACACACATTTATATCTCAGAAGTGACCATGTGGAGAGACGTTCGTTCATCTAGCACAAAGGGAACTTGTTGCAGGTGAATCTTTTACTCTGGTTTCTCAGTCTTTTTCCTAGTGCCGTTTTAAAATTCCTGCATTTTTCAGTGTAAAACCTAGTTGGAGATAGTACCTCCCCATATATATGTATGGAGTGGAGTTTGCAACTCTATAGAACCATTGTGTTCCCAACAAACTAGGTGAAGGACGTCTTTCACACACACTTATGTCTCAGAAGTGACCATGTGGAGAGACGTTCGTTCATCTAGCACAAATGGAACGGGTTGCAGGAGAAATTTTTCTTTGGTTTCTCAGTCTTTTTCCTAGTGACGGTTTGAAGTTCCTGCAGTTAACACTGTAATAACGTGTTGGAACTAGTACCTCCCCATATATATGAATGTAGTGGAGTTTGCAACTGAAGAGAAACTTTGTGTTCCCAACAAGCAATGTGAAATACGGTTTTCACACACACTTATTTCTCAGAAATGAACATTTGGAGAGACTTTCGTTCATCTAGCAGAAATGGATCACGTTGCATGTGAAATTTTTACTCTGATATCTCAGTGTGTTTCGTACTTCCGTTTTGAAGTTCCTGCAGTTTCAGTGTAAAACGGAGTTGGAGCTTGTACCTCCCCATATATATATATGGATTGGAGTTTGCAGCTGAAAAGAAACTTTGTGTTCCCAACAAGCAAGTTGAATGACGGCTTTCACACACACTTATCTCTCAGAACTGAGCATGTGGAGAGACGTTTGTTCATCTAGCACAAAGGGAACTGGTTGCAGGAGAAACTTTTACTCTGGATTCTCAGTGTGTTTCCTAGTGCCGGTTTGAAGTTCCTGCAGTTTTCACTGTAAAATCGAGTTGGAGCTAGAACCTCCTCATATATATGTATGGAGTGTAGTTTGCAACTCAAAGGAATCTTTGTGTTCCCATCAAATTAGGTGAAAGACGACTTTCACACACACATATTTCTCAAAAATGAGCATGTGGAGAGACTTTCTTTCATCTAGTACAAAGGCAACGGTTTGCTGTTGAAACTTTTACTCTGGTTTCTCAAGCTGTTTCCTAGGTCCGGTGTGAATTTCCTGCAATTTTCACTGTAAAACCGAGTTGGAGCTAGTACCTCCCTTTATATATGTATGGATTGTAATTTGCAACTGAAAAGAAACTTTGTGTTCCTAACAAGCTAGGGGAAGGACGGCTTTCACACACCCTAATCTCTCAGAACTGAGCATTTGTAGTGAAGTTTGTTCATCTAGCACAAAGGGAACGGGTTGCATGAGAAATATTTACTCCGGTTTCTAAGACTGTATCCTAGTTCTGGTTTGAAATTCCTGCAGTTTTCACTGTAACACCGAGTTGGAGCTAGTACCTCCCCATAAATATGTATGGAGAGGAGTTTGAAACTGAAAAGAAACTTTGTGTTCCCAACAAGCTAGGTGAAGGACGGCTTTCACACACACTTATCTCACAGAACTGAGCATGCGGCGAGACGTTCGTTCATCTAGCACAAAGGAGAACGCGTTGCAGATGAAACTTTTACTCTGGTTTCTCAGTGTATATACTAGTGTCGGTTAGATGTTAAAGCATTTTTCACTGTAAAACGGAGATGGAGCTAGTACCTCCCCATATATAAGTATGGAGTGTATATTGCAACTGAAAATTAATTTTGTGTTCCCAACAAGCTAGGTTAATAAAGGCTTTCACACACAATTATTCTCTCAGAAATGAGCATGTGGAGAGATGTTCGCTTATCTAGCACAAAGGGAACGGGTTGCAGGAGAAACTATCTCTATGCTGTCTCAGTCTGTTTACTAGTGCCTGTAAGATGTTCCTGCAGTTTTCACTGTAAACCCGAGTTGGAGCTAGAACCTCCCCTTATATATGTATGAACTGGAGATTGCAACTGAAAAAAAACTTTGTATTCCCAACAAGCTAGGTGAAGTACGGCTTGCACACAAAATTATCCCTTGAAGTGAGCATGTGGAGAGACGTTCGTTCATCTAGCACAAAGGGAACGGGTTGCAGCAGAAAATTTTTCTCTGGTTTCTCATTGTGTTTCCTAGTACCGTTTTAAAATTCCTGAGTATGCAGTGTAAAACCTAGTTGGAGCTAGTACCTACCCATATATATGAATGTAGTGGAGTTTGCAACTGAAAAGAAACTTTGTGTATTCAACAAGCTAGGTGAAGGACGGCTTTCACACACACTTATCCCTCAGAAATTAGCATGTGGAGAGACGTACGTTCATCTAGCACAAAAAAAACGGGTTGCAGGAGAAAATTTTCTCTGTTTTCTCATTTTGTTTCCTAGTGCCGGTTTAAAATTCCACCAGTTTTCTGTATAAAACCGAGTTGGAGCTAGTACATCCCCATATATAAGTATGGAATGGAGTTTGCAACTGTAAAGAATCATTGTGTTCCCAACAAGCAAGGTGATGGACGGCTTTCACACACACTTATGTCTCAGAAGTTACCATGTGGAGAGACGTTCGTTCATCTAGCATAAAGGGAACGGGTTGCGGGAGAAACTTTTACTCTGGTTTCTCAGTCTGTTACCTAGTGCCGGTTTGAAGTTCCTGCAGTTTTTCACTGTAAACCCGAGTTTGATCTAGAACGTCCCCATATATATGTATGAACTGGAGATTTCAACTGAAAAAAAAATTTATGATCCCAATAAGCTAGGTGAAGTACGGCTTTCACACACAATTATCTCTCAGACTGAGCATGTGGGGAGACGTTCGTTCATCTAGCACAAAGGGAACGGGTTGCAGCAGAAACTATTTCTCTGGTTTCTCATTGTGTTTCCTAGTGCCGTTTTAAAATTCCTGCAGTTTTCAGTGTAAAACCAAGTTGGAGATAGTACCTCCCCATATATATGTATGGAGTGGAGTTTGCAATTGTAAAGAAACTTAGTGTTCCCAACAAGCTAGGTGAAGGACGTCTTTCACACACACTTATATCTCAGAAGTGACCATGTGGAGAGACGTTCGTTCATCTAGCAAAAATGGAAAGTTTTGCAGGAGAAACTTTTACTCTGGATTCTCAGTCTGTTTATAGTGCCGGTTTGAGGTTCCTGCATTTTTTCACTCTAAACCCGAATTTGAGCTAGTACATCCCCATATATATCTATGAACTGGAGATTGCAACTAAAAAAACTTTGTGTTCCCAACAAGCTAGGTGAAGAATGGCTTTCACACACACTTATCCCTCAGAAATTAGCATGTGGAGAGACGTTCGTTCATCTAGCACAAAGGAACGGGTTGCAGGAGAAAATTTTCTCTGTTTTCTCTTTGTGTTTTCTAGTGCCGTTTTAAAATTCCTGCAGTTTTCAGTGTAAAACCTAGTTGGAGATAGTACCTCCCCATATATATTTATGGAGTGGGGTTTGCAACTCTATAGAACCATTGTGTTCCCAACAAACTAGGTGAAGGTCGTCTTTCACACACACTTATATCTCAGAAGTGACCATGTGGAGAGACGTTCGTTCAACTAGCACAAATGGAACGGGTTGCAGGAGAAATTTTTCTTTGGTTTCTCAGTCTTTTTCCTAGTGACGGTTTGAAGTTCCTGCAGTTAACACTGTAATAACGTGTTGGAGCTTGTACCTCCCCATATATATGAATGTAGTGGAGTTTGCAACTGAAGAGAAACTTTGTGTTCCCAACAAGCAAAGTGAAATACGGTTTTCACACACACTTATTTCTCAGAAATGAACATTTGGAGAGACGTTCGTTCATCTAGCAGAAATGGAAAACGTTGCATGTGAAATTTTTACTCTGATATCTCAGTGTGTTTCGTACTTCCGTTTTGAAGTTCCTGCAGTTTCAGTGTAAAACCGAGTTGGAGCTTGTACCTCCCCATATATATATATTTATTGGAGTTTGCAGCTGAAAAGAAACTTTGTGTTCCCAACAAGCAAGTTGAATGACGGCTTTCACACACACTTATCTCTCAGAACTGAGCATGTGGAGAGACGTTCCTTCATCTAGCACAAAGGGAACTGGTTGCAGGAGAAACTTTTACTCTGGTTTCTCAGTGTGTTTCCTAGTGCCGGTTTGAAGTTCCTGCAGTTTTCACTGTAAAATCGAGTAGGAGCTAGAACCTCCTCATATATATGTATGGAGTGTAGTTTGCAACTCAAAGGAATCTTTGTGTTCCCATCAAGTTAGGTGAAGGACGACTTTCACACACACATATTTCTCAAAAATGAGCATGTGGAGAGACTTTCTTTCATCTAGTACAAAGGCAACGGTTTGCTGTTGAAACTTTTACTCTGGTTTCTCAATCTGTTTCCTAGGTCCGGTGTGAATTTCCTGCAATTTTCACTGTAAAACAGAGTTGGAGCTAGTACCTCCCTTTATATATGTATGGATTGTAATTTGCAACTGAAAAGAAACTTTGTGTTCCTAACCAGCTAGGGGAAGGACGGCTTTCACACACCCTAATCTCTCAGAACTGAGCATTTGTAGTGACGTTTGTTCATCTAGCACAAAGGGAACGTGTTGCATGAGAAACATTTACTCCGGTTTCTAAGTCTGTATCCTAGTTCCGGTTTGAAATTCCTGCAGTTTTCACTGTAACACCGAGTTGGAGCTAGTACCTCCCCATAAATATGTATGGAGAGGAGTTTGAAACTGAAAAGAAACTTTGTGTTCCCAACAAGCTAGGTGAAGGACGGCTTTCACACACACTTATCTCACAGAACTGAGCATGCGGCGAGACGTTCGTTCATCTAGCACAAGAGAAACGCGTTGCAGATGAAACTTTTACTCTGGTTTCTCAGTGTATATACTAGTGTCGGTTAGATGTTAAAGCATTTTTCACTGTTAAAACGGAGATGGAGCTAGTACATTCCCCCATATATAAGTATGGAGTGTATATTGCAACTGAAAATTAATTTTGTGTTCCCAACCAAGCTAGGTTAATAAAGGCTTTCACACACAATTATTCTCTCAGAAATGAGCATGTGGAGAGATGTTCGCTTATCTAGCACAAAGGGAACGGGTTGCAGGAGAAACTATCTCTATGCTGTCTCAGTCTGTCTTACTAGGCCTGTAAGATGTTCCTGCAGTTTTCACTGTAAACCCGAGTTGGAGCTAGAACCTCCCCTTATATATGTATTGAACTGAGATTGCAACTGAAAAAAACTTTGTATTCCCAACAAGCTCGGTGAAGTACGGCTTGCACACAAAAATTATTCACTTGAAGTGGGAGCATGTGGAGAGACGTTCGTTCATCTAGCACAAAGGGAACGGGTTGCAGCAGAAAATTTTTCTCTGGTTTCTCATTGTGTTTCCTAGTACCGTTTTAAAATTCCTGAGTATGCAGTGTAAAACCTAGTTGGAGCTAGTACCTACCCATATATATGAATGTAGTGGAGTTTGCAACTGAAAAGAAACTTTGTGTATTCAACAAGCTAGGTGAAGGACGGCTTTCACACACACTTATCCCTCAGAAATTAGCATGTGGAGAGACGTACGTTCATCTAGCACAAAAAACGGGTTGCAGGAGAAAATTTTCTCTGTTTTCTCATTTTGTTTCCTAGTGCCGGTTTAAAATTCCACCAGTTTTTCTGTATAAAACCGAGTTGGAGCTAGTACATCCCCATATATAAGTATGGAATGGAGTTTGCAACTGTAAAGAATCATTGTGTTCCCAACAAGCAAGGTGATGGACGGCTTTCACACACACTTATGTCTCAGAAGTTACCATGTGGAGAGACGTTCGTTCATCTAGCAAAAGGGAACGGGTTTGCGGGAGAAACTTTTACTCTGGTTTCTCAGTCTGTTACCTAGTGTCGGTTTGAAGTTTCCTGCAGTTTCACTGTAAAACCCGAGGTTTGATCTAGACGTCACCAGATATATGTATGAAACTGGAGATTTCAACTGAAAAAAAATTTATGATCCCAATAAGCTAGGTGAAGTACGGCTTTCACACACAATTATCTCTCAGACTGAGCATGTGGGGAGACGTTCGTTCATCTAGGCACAAAGGGCACGGTTGCAAGCAGAAAACTATTTCTCTGGTTTCTCATTGGGTTCTAGGGCCGTTTTAAAAATTCCTGCAGTTATCATGTAAAACCAAGTTGGAGATAGTACCTCCCCAATATATGTATGGAGGGAGTTTGCAATTGTACAAGAAACTTGTGTTCCCAAAAGCTAGGTGAAGGACGTCTTTCACACACACTTATATCTCAGAAGTGACCATGTGGAGAGACGTTCGTTCATCTAGCAAAAATGGAAAGTTTTGCAGGAGAAACTTTTACTCTGGATTCTCAGTCTGTTTATAGTGCCGGTTTGAGGTTCCTGCATTTTTCACTCTAAACCCGAATTTGAGCTAGTACATCCCCATATATATCTATGAACTGGAGATTGCAACTAAAAAAAACTTTGTGTTCCCAACAAGCTAGGTGAAGAATGGCTTTCACACACACTTATCCCTCAGAAATTAGCATGTGGAGAGACGTTCGTTCATCTAGCACAAAGGAACGGGTTGCAGGAGAAAATTTTCTCTGTTTTCTCTTTGTGTTTTCTAGTGCCGTTTTAAAATTCCTGCAGTTTTCAGTGTAAAACCTAGTTGGAGATAGTACCTCCCCATATATATTTATGGAGTGGGGTTTGCAACTCTATAGAACCATTGTGTTCCCAACAAACTAGGTGAAGGTCGTCTTTCACACACACTTATATCTCAGAAGTGACCATGTGGAGAGACGTTCGTTCAACTAGCACAAATGGAACGGGTTGCAGGAGAAATTTTTCTTTGGTTTCTCAGTCTTTTTCCTAGTGACGGTTTGAAGTTCCTGCAGTTAACACTGTAATAACGTGTTGGAGCTAGTACCTCCCCATATATATGAATGTAGTGGAGTTTGCAACTGAAGAGAAACTTTGTGTTCCCAACAAGCAAAGTGAAATACGGTTTTCACACACACTTATTTCTCAGAAATGAACATTTGGAGAGACGTTCGTTCATCTAGCAGAAATGGAAAACGTTGCATGTGAAATTTTTACTCTGATATCTCAGTGTGTTTTCGTACTTCCGTTTTGAAGTTCCTGCAGTTTCAGTGTAAAACCGAGTTGGAGCTTGTACCTCCCCATATATATATTTATTGGAGTTTGCAGCTGAAAAGAAACTTTGTGTTCCCAACAAGCAAGTTGAATGACGGCTTTCACACACACTTATCTCTCAGAACTGAGCATGTGGAGAGACGTTCCTT
>NC_045731.1:23386172-23476555 GCF_009834535.1 Camelus ferus
CATACATATATATGAGGAGGTACTAGATCAAACTCGGTTTTACAGTGAAAATTGCAGGAAATTCACACCGGCACTAGAAACAGACTGAGAATCCAGAGTAAAATTTTCTTCTGCAAACCTTTCCATTTTTGCTAGATGAACGAACGTCTCTCCACATGGTCAATTCTGAGACATAAGTGTGTGTGAAAGACGTCCTTCACCTAGTTTGTTGGGAACACAATGGTTCTATAGAGTTGCAAACTCCACTCCATACTATATATGGGGAGGTACTACGCCAACTAGGTTTTACACTGAAAACTGCAGGAATTTTAAAACGGCACTAGGAAACGACTGAGAAACCAGAGTAAAAGATTCACCTGCAACACGTTCCCTTTGTGCTAGATGAACGAACGTCCCTCTGCATGCTCAGTCCTGAGAGATAGTGTGTGTGAATGCCGTCCTTCAACTTGCTTGTTGGGAAAACAAAGTTTTTTCAGTTGCCAACTCCACTCCATACCTATATATGGGGTGTACTAGCTCCAAAGCATTTTTACAGTGGTAACTGCAGGAACTTCAAACCGGCACTAGGAGACAGACTGAGAAACCAGAATAAAAGTTTCTCCTGCAACCCGTTCCCTTTGTGCTAGATGAACGAACGTCTCTCCACAAGGTACTTCTGAGATATAAATCTGTGTGAAAGCCGTCCATCACCTAGATTGTTGGGAACACAATATTTCTTTACACTTGCAAACTCCACTCCATACATATATTGGGGATGTACTAGCTCCAACTCGGTTTTATACTGAAAACTGCAGGAATTTTAAACCGGCACTAGAAAACCACAGAGAAAACAGAGAAAATTTTCTCCTGCAACCCGTTCCTTTGTGCTAGATGAAAGAACGTCTCTCCACATGCTAATTTCTGAGGGATAGTGTGTGTGAAAGCCGTCCTTCACCTAGCTTGTTGAATACCAAAGTTTCTTTTCAGTTGCAAACTCCACTCCATACATATATATGGGGAGGTACTAGCTCCAAATCGGTTTTACAGGGAATTCTGCAGGAACTTCAAACCGGCACTAGGAAAAAGACTGAGAAACCAAAGAAAAATTTCTCCTGCAACCCGTTCCATTTGTGCTATGAACGAACGTCTCTCCACATGGTCATCTTGAGACTAAGTGTGTGTGAAAGACGCCCTTCATCCTAGTTTGTGGGAACAATGTTCTATAGAGTGCAACTCCCCTCCATAAATATATTGGGGAGTACTAGCTCCAAAGCATTTTACAGTGGTAACTGCAGGAACTTCAAACCAACACTGGAACAGACTGAGAAACCAGAATAAAAGTTTCTCCTGCAACCCGTTCCCTTTGTGCTAGATGAACGCGTCTCTCCACATGTCCCTTCTGAATATCTGTGTGTGAAGCCGTCCTTCACCTAGATTGTTGGGAAACACAAAAGTTTCTTTTCAGTTTCAAACTCTCCCATACATATATATATGGGGAGGTACTAGCTCCAACTCGGTGTTACAGTGAAAACTCAGGAATTTTTAAAGGCATAGAAACACACAGAGAAACCGAGAAATTTCTCCTGCAACCCGTTCCCTTTGTGCTAGATGAACGAACGTCTTCCACATGCTAATTTCGAGAGGATAATTGTGTGTGAAAGCCGTCCTTCACAAGCTTGTTGAATACACAAAGTTCTTTTAAGTTGCAAACTCCACACATCATAATATGGGGACGGTAACTAGCTCCAAATCGGCTTTACAGGGAATTCTGCAGGAACTTCAAACCGGCACTAGGAAACAAACTGAGAAACCAGAGTAAAGTTTCTCATGCAACCCGTTCCCTTTGTGCTAGATGAACGAACGTCTCTCCACATGCTCAGTTCCAGAGATAATTGTGTGTGAAAGCCGTCCTTCACCAAGCTTGTTGGGAACACAAAGTTTTTTTCAGTTGCAAACTCCACTCCATAAATATATATGGGGAGTAACTAGCTCCAAATCGTTTTTTCAGTGAAAACTGCAGGAACTTCAAAACGGAAGTACGAAACAGACTGAGAAATCAGAGTAAAAGTTTCTCCTGCAACCCGTTCCCTTTGTGCTAGATGAACGAACGTCTCTCCAAATGTTCATTTCTGAGAGATACGTGTGTGTGAAAGCCGTTACTCACCTTGCTTGGTTGGGACACAAAATTTCTTTTCAGTTGCAAACTCCACTACATTCATATATATGGGGAGGTACTATCTCCAACTAGGTTTACACTGAATACTCAGGAATTTAAAAACGGCACTAGGAAACACAATGAGAAACCAGAGAAAAAGTTTCTGCTGCACCCGTTCCCTTTGTGCTAGATGAACGAACGTCTCTCCACATGCTCAGTTCGAGAGGTAATTGTGTGTGAAAGCCATACTTCACCTAGATTGTTGGGAACACAAAGTTTTTTTTAGTTGCAATCTCCAGTTCATAGATATATGGGGATGTACTAGCTCAAATTCGGGTTTAGAGTGAAAAATGCAGGAACTTCAAGCCGGCTCTAGGAAACAGACTGAGAATCAGAGTAAAAGTTTCTCCTGCAAAACTTTCCATTTTTGCTAGATGAATGAACGTCTCTCCACATGGTCACTTCTGAGATATAAGTGGTGTGAAAGAAGTCCTTCACATAGCTTGTTGGGAACACTAAGTTTCTTTACAATTGCAAACTCCACTCCATACATATATATGGGGAGGTACTATCTCCAACTTGGTTTTACACTGAAAACTGCAGGAATTTTAAAACGGCACTAGGAAACACAATGAGAAACCAGAGAAAAACTTTCTACTGCAACCCGTTCCGTTTGTGCTAGATGAACGAACGTCTCCCCACATGCTCAGTTTGAGAGATAATTGTGTGTGAAAGCCGTACTTCACCTAGCTTATTGGGAACATAAATTTTTTTTTCAGTTGAAATCTCCAGTTCATACATATATATGGGACGTTCTAGCTCAAACTCGGGTTTACAGTGAAAACTGCAGGAACTTCAACCCGGCAGTAGGTAACAGACTGAGAAAACAGAGTAAAAGTTTCTCCGCAAACCGTTCCCTTTATGCTAGATGAACGAAGTCTCTCCACATGGTCCTTCTGAGACATAAGTGTGTGAAAAGCCGTCATCACCTTGCTTGTTGGGAACACAATGATTCTTTACAGTTGCAAACTCCATTCCATACTTATATATGGGGAGTACTAGCTCCAACTCGGTTTATACTGAAAACTGGTGGAATTAACCGGCACTAGGAACACAATGAGAAACCAGAGAAAAGTTTCCCTGCAACCCGTTCCCTTATGCTAGATGAACGAACGTCTCTCCACATGCTCAGTTCAAGGGATAATTTTGTGTGCAAGCTGTACTTCACCTAGCTTGTTGGGAATACAAAGTTTTTTTTCAGTTGCAACTCCAGTTCATACATATATACGGGGATGTTCTAGCTCCAACTCGGGTTTACAGTGAAAACTGCAGGAACTTCATACCGGCACTAGGAACAGACTGAGACAGCATAGAGATAGTTTCTCCTGCAACCCGTTCCCTTTGTGCTAGATAAGCGAACATCTCTCCACATGCTCATTTCTGAGAGATAATTGTGTGTGAAAGCCTTTATTAACCTAGCTTGTTGGGAACAAAAAATTAATTTTCAGTCGCAGTATACACTCCATACTTATATGGGGAGGTACTAGCTCCATCTCCGTTTTACAGTGAAAAATGCTTTAACATCTAACCGACACTAGTATATACACTGAAAACCAGAGTAAAAGTTTCATCTGCAACGCGTTCCTTTTTGCTAGATGAACGAACGTCTCGCCGCATGCTCAGTTCTGTGAGATAAGTGTGTGTGAAAGCCGTCCTTCACCTAGCTTGTTGGGAACACAAAGTTTCTTTTCAGTTTCAAACTCCTCTCCATACATATTTATGGGGAGGTACTACATCCAACTCGGTGTTACAGTGAAAACTGCAGGAATTTCAAACCTGAACTAGGATACAGACTTAAAACCGGAGTAAATGTTTCTCATGCAACCCGTTCCTTTTGTGCTAGATGAACAAACTTCACTACCAATGCTCAGTTCTGAGAGATTAGGGTGTGTGAAAGCCGTCCTCCCCTAGCTTGTTAGGAACACATAGTTTCTTTTCAGTTGCAATTACAATCCATACTATATAAAGGGAGGTACTAGCTCCAACTCGGTTTTACAGTGAAAATTGCAGGAAATTCACACCGGACCTATAAAGATTGAGAAACCAGAGTAAAAGTTTCAACAGCAAAACCGTTTCCTTTGTACTAGATGAAGAAAGTCTCTCCACATGCTCATTTTTGAGAAATATCTGTGTGTGAAGTCGTCCTTCACCTAACTTGATGGAACACAAAGATTCCTTTCAGTTGCAAACTACACTCCATACATATATGAGGAGGTTCTAGCTCCAACTCGATTTTACAGTGAAAACTGCAGGAACTTCAAACCGGCACTAGGAAACAGACTGAGAACCAGAGTAAAAGTTTCTCCTGCAACAGTTCCCTTTGTGCTAGATGAACGAACGTCTCTCCACATGCTCAGTTCTGAGAGGTAAGTGTGTGTGAAAGAAGTCCTTTCACCTAGTTTGTTGGGAATACAATGGTTCTATAGAGTTGCAAACTCCACTCCATAGATATATATGGGGAGGTACTATCACCAAACTAGGTTTTACACTGAAAAATGCAGGAATTTTTAAACGGCACTAGAAACAGACTGAGAAACCAGAGTAAAAGATTCACCTGCAACACGTTCCTTTGTGCTAGATGAACGAACGTCCCTCTGCATGCTCAGTCCTGACAGATAAGTGTGTGTGAATGCCATCCTTCACCTTGCTTGTTGGGAACACAAAGTTTCTTTTCAGTTGCCAACTCCATTCCATACCTATATATGGGGATGTACTAGCTCCAAAGCATTTTTTACAGTGGTAACTGCAGGAACTTCAAACCGGCACTAGGAGACAGACTGAGAAACCAGACTAAAAGTTTCTCCTGCAACCCGTTCCCTTTGTGCTAGATGAACGAACGTCTCTCCACATGGTCACTTCTGAGACATAAAGTTGTGTGTGAAAGGCCGTCCATCACCTAGATTGTTGGGAACACAATATTTCTTTACACTTGCAAACTCCACTCCATACATATATATGGTGGGGATGTATTAGCTCCAACTCGGTTTCATACAGAAAACTGCAGGAATTTTAAATCGGCACTAGAAAACACACAGAGAAAACAGAGAAAATTTTCTCCTGCAACCCGTTCCTTTGTGCTAGAATGAACGAACGTCTCTCCCCAAGCTAATTTCTGAGGGATAAGTGTGTGTGAAAGCCGTCCTTCACCTTGCTTGTTGAATACAACAAAGTTTCTTTTCAGTTGCAAACTCCACTCCATACATATATATGGGGAGGGTACTAGCTCCAAATCGGTTTTTACAGGGAATTCTGCAGGAACTTCAAACCGGGCACTAGGAAACAGACTGAGAAACCAGAGTAAAGTTCTCCTGCAACCCGTTCCATTTATGCTAGATGAACGAACGTCTTTCCACATGCTCAGTTCGAGAGATAATTGTGTGTGAAAGCCGTCCTTCCACCAAGCTTGTTGGGAACACAAAGTTTTTTTCAGTTTGCCAAACTCCACTCCATAAATAATATGGGAGTAACTAGCTCCAATCGGTTTTTCATTGAAAACTGCAGGAACTTCAAAACGGAAGTACGAAACAGACTGAGAAATCAGAGTAAAAGTTTCTCATGCATCGCATTAAATTTCTGCTAGATGAACGAACGTCTCTCCAAATGTTCATTTCTGAGAGAGGACGTGTGTGTGAAAGCCGTTATTCACCTTGCTTGGTGGGACACAAAATTTCTTTTCAGTTGCAAACTCCACTACATTCATATATATGGGGATGGGTACTATCTCCAAATAGGTTTTACACTGAATACTCAGGATTTTAAAACGGCACTAGGAAACACAAGGAGAAACCAGAGAAAAAAGTTTCTGCTGCCAACCCGTTCCCTTTGTGCTAGATGAACGAACGTCTCTCCACATGCTCAGTTCGAGAGATAATTGTGTGTGAAAGCCATACTTCACCTAGCTTGTTGGGAACACAAAGTTTTTTTTTTTAGTTGCAAACTCCAGTTCATAGATATATATGGGGATGTACTAGCTCAAATTCGGGTTTACAGTGATAAATGCAGGAACTTCAAGCCGGCACTAGGAAACAGACTGAGAATCCAGAGTAAAAGTTTCTCCTGCATACCTTTCCATTTTTGATAGATGAATGAACGTCTCTCCACATGGTCATTTCTGAGATATAAGTGTGTGTGAAAGACGTCCTTCACCTAGCTTGTTGGGAACACTAAGTTTCTTTACAATTGCAAACTCCACTCCATACATATATATGGGGAGGTACTGTCTCCAACTAGGTTTTACACTGAAAACTGCAGGAATTTTAAAACGGCACTAGGAAACACAATGAGAAACCAGAGAAAAACTTTCTGCTGCAACCCGTTCCCTTTGTGCTAGATGAACGAACGTCTCTCCACATGGTAACTTCTGATACATAAGTGTGTGTGAAAGCCGTCCATCAGCTTTCTTGTTGGGAACACAATGATTCTTTTCAGTTGCAAACTCCATTCCATACTTATATATGGGGATGTACTAGCCCCAACTCGGTTTTATGCTGAAAACTGGTGGAATTTTAAACCGGCACTAGGAAACACAATGAGAAACCAGAGAAAAAGTTTCTCCTGCAACCCGTTCCCTTTATGCTAGATGAACGAACGTCTCTCCACATGCTCAGTTCAAGGGATAATTTTGTGTGCAAGCTGTACTTCACCTAGCTTGTTGGGAATACAAAGTTTTTTTTAGTTGCAATCTCCAGTTCATAGATATATATGGGGATGTACTAGCTCAAATTCGGGTTTAGAGTGAAAAATGCAGGAACTTCAAACCGGCACTAGGTAACAGACTGAGAGAGCATAGAGATAGTTTCTCCTGCAACCCGTTCCCTTTGTGCTAGATAAACGAACATCTCTCCACATGCTCATTTCTGAGAGATAATTGTGTGTGAAAAGCCTTTATTAACCTAGCTTTTTGGGAACACAAAATTAATTTTCAGTTGCAATATCCACTCCATACTTATATATGGGAGGGTACTAGCTCCATCTCCGTTTTACAGTGAAAAATGCTTTAACATCTAACCGACACTAGTATATACACTGAGAAACCAGAGTAAACGTTTCATCTGCAACGCGTTCCCTTTGTGCTAGATGAACGAACGTCTCGCCGCATGCTCAGTTCTGTGAGATAAGTGTGTGTGAAAGCCGTCCTTCACCTAGCTTGTTGGGAACACAAAGTTTCTTTTCAGTTTCAAACTCCTCTCCATACAAATTTATGGGGAGGTACTAGCTCCAACTCGGTGTTACAGAGAAAACTGCAGGAATTTCAAACCGGAACTAGGATACAGACTTAGAAACCGGAGTAAAAGTTTAACATGCAACCCGTTCCCTTTGTGCTAGATGAACAAACGTCACTACAAATGCTCAGTTCTGAGAGATTAGGGTGTGTGAAAGCCGTCCTTCCCCTAGCTTGTTAGGAACACAAAGTTTCTTTTCAGTTGCAAATTACAATCCATACATATATAAAGGGAGGTACTAGCTCCAATTCGGTTTTACAGTGAAAATTGCAGGAAAATCAACACCGGACCTAGGAAACAGATTGAGAAACCAGAGTAAAAGTTTCAACAGCAAACCGTTTCCTTGTACTAGATGAAAGAATTCTCTCCACATGCTCATTTTTGAGAAATATGTGTGTGTGAATGTCGTACTTCACCTAACTTGATGGGAACACAAAGATTCCTTTCAGTTGCAAACTACACTCCATACATATATATGAGGAGGTTCTAGCTCCACTCGATTTTACAGTGAAAACTGCAGGAACTTCAAACCGGCACTAGGAAACACACTGAGAAACCAGAGTAAAAGTTTCTCCTGCAACCAGTTCCCTTTGTGCTAGATGAACGAACGTCTCTCCATATGCTCAATTCTGAGAGGTAAGTGTGTGTGAAAGCCGTCATTCAACTTGCTTGTTGGGAACACAAAGTTTCTTTTCAGCTGCAAACTCCAATCCATATATATATATGGGGAGGTACTAGCTCCAACTCGGTTTTAACACTGAAAACTGCAGGAACTTCAAAACGGAAGTACGAAACAGACTGAGATATCAGAGTAAAAAATTTCACATGCAACGTGATCCATTTCTGCTAGATGAACGAACGTCTCTCCAAATGTTCATTTCTGAGAAATAAGTGTGTGTGAAAACCGTATTTCACATTGCTTGTTGGGAACACAAAGTTCTCTTCAGTTGCAAACTCCACTACATTCATATATATGGGGAGGTACTAGCTCCAACTAGGTTTTACACTGAAAACTGCAAGGAATTTTAAAACGGCACTAGGAAACAGACTGAGAAACCAGAGTAAAAGATTCACCTGCAACACGTTCCCTTTGTGCTACATGAACGAACGTCCGTCTGCATGCTCAGTCCTGAGAGATAAGTGTGTGTGAATGCCGTCCTTCACCTTGCTTGTTGGGAACACAAAGTTTCTTTTCAGTTGCCAACTCCACTCCATACATATATATGGGGATGTACTAGCTCCAAAGCATTTTTACAGTGGTAACTGCAGGAATTTCAAACTGGCACTAGGAGACAGACTGAGAAACCAGAATAAAAGTTTCTCCTGCAACCCGTTCCCTTTGTGCTAGATGAACGAACGTCTCTCCACATGGTCACTTCTGAGATATAAATGTGTGTGAAAGCCGTCCATCACCTAGATTGTTGAGAACACAATATTTCTTTACACTTGCAAACTCCACTCCATATATATATATGTTGATGTCCTAGCTCCAACTCGGTTTTATACTGAAAACTGCAGGAATTTTAAACCGGCACTAGAAAACACACAGAGAAAACAGACAAAATTTTCTCCTGCAACCCGTTCCTTTGTGCTAGATGAACGAACGTCTCTCCCCATGCTAATTTCTGAGGGATAAGTGTGTGTGAAAGCCGTCCTTCACCTTGCTTGTTGAATACACAAAGTTTCTTTTCAGTTGCAAACTCCACTCCATACATATATATGGGGAGGGTACTAGCTCCAAATCGGTTTTACAGGGAATTCTGCAGGAACTTCAAACCGGCACTAGGAAACAGACTGAGAAACCAGAGTAAAGTTTCTCCTGCAACCCGTTCCCTTTGTGCTAGATGAACGAACGTCTCTCCACATGCTCAGTTCGAGAGATAATTGTGTGTGAAAGCCGTCCTTCACCAAGCTTGGTGGGAACACAAAGTTTTTTTCAGTTGCAAACTCCACTCCATAAATATATATGGGGAGTAACTAGCTCCAAATCGGTTTTTCAGTGAAAACTGCAGGAACTTCAAAACGGAAGTACGAAACAGACTGAGAAATCAGAGTAAAAGTTTCTCATGCATCGCATTAAATTTCTGCTAGATGAACGAACGTCTCTCCAAATGTTCATTTCTGAGAGATACGTGTGTGTGAAAGCCGTTATTCACCTTGTTTGGTGGGGACACAAAATTTCTTTTCAGTTGCAAACTCCACTACAATTCATATATATGGGGAGGTACTATCTCCAACTAGGTTTTACACTGAATACTCAGGAATGTTAAACGGCACTAGGAAACACAATGAGAAACCAGAGAAAAAGTTTCTGCTGCAACCCGTTCCCTTTGTGCTAGATGAACGAACGTCTCTCCACATGTTCCGTTTGAGAGATAATTGTGTGTGAAAGCCATACTTCACCTAGCTTGTTGGGAACACAAAGTTTTTTTTAGTTGCAATCTCCAGTTCATAGATATATATGGGGATGTACTAGCTCAAATTCGGGTTTACAGTGAAAAATGCAGGAACTTCAAACCGGCACTAGGAAACAGACTGAGAATCCAGAGTAAAAGTTTCTCCTGCAAACCTTTCCATTTTTGCTAGATGAATGAACGTCTCTCCACATGGTCACTTCTGAGATATAAGTGTGTGTGAAAGACGTCCTTCACCTAGCTTGTTGGGAACACAAAGTTTCTTTACAATTGCAAACTCCACTCCATACATATATATGGGGAGGTACTATCTCCAACTAGGTTTTACACTGAAAACTGCAGGAATTTTAAAACGGAACTAGGAAACACAATGAGAAACCAGAGAAAATCTTTCTGCTGCAACCCATTCCGTTTGTGCTAGATGAACGAACGTCTCCCCACATGCTCAGTTTGAGAGATAATTGTGTGTGAAAGCCGTACTTCACCTACCTTATTGGGAACATAAATTTTTTTTTCAGTTGAAACCTCCAGTTCATACATATATATGGGGACGTTCTAGCTCAAACTCGGGTTTACAGTGAAAACTGCAGGAACTTCAAACCGGCACTAGGTAACAGACTGAGAAACCAGAGTAAAAGATTCTCCTGCAACCCGTTCCCTTTGTGCTAGATGAACGAACGTGTCTCAACATGCTCATTACTAAAGAGATATGTATGTGTGAAAGCCGTCATTCACATAGCTAGTTGGGAACCCAAACTTTCTTTTCAGTTGCAAACTCCTCTTTGTACATATTTATGCGGAAGTACAACTCCAACTCGTATTTACAGTGAAAACTGCTGGAACTTCAAATAGGCACTAGGAAACACACTGAGAAACGAGAGAAAAAGTTGCCCCTGCAACCAGTTCCCTTTGTGCTAGATGAACGAACTTCTCTCCACATGCTCAGTTCTGAGAGTTTACTGTGTTGGAAAGCCGAAGTTCACCTAACTTGTTGGGAACACAAAGTTTCTTTTCAGGTGCAAACTCCACTCCATACATATATATGGGGTGGTGCTACCTCCAACTCTGATTTACAGTGAAAACTGCAGGAAATTGAAAGTGGCACTTTGAAACACACTAGGAAACCAGAGTAAATGTTTCTCCTGCAACCCGTTCACTTTTTGCTAGATGAACGATAATCCCTCCACATGTTCAGATCTGAGAGGTATTTGTGTGTTAAAGTCGTCCTTCAACTAGCTTGTTGGGAACACAAAGTTTCTTTTCAGTTGCAATCTCCAATCCATACATATATTTCGGGAGGTACAAGATCCAACTAGGTTTTACAGTGAAATCTGGAGGAACTTCAAACCGGCACTCTGAAACAGACTGAGAAAACAGAGTAAAAGTTTCCCTGCAACCTGTTCCATTTTTGCTAGATGAACGAAAGTCTCTCCACATGCTCAGTTCTGAGAGATAAGTGCGTGTAAAAGCCGTCCTTCACATAGCTAGTTGGGAACACAAAATTTCTTTTCAGATGCCAACTCTACTCCATACATTTATATAGGGAGGTACTAGCTCCAACACGGTATTACAGTGAAAAATGCCGGAACATCAAACCGGAACTAGCATACAGACTAAAAACCAGAGTAAAATTTCCCCCGCAACACATTCAATTTTTGCAAGATGAAAGAAAATCCCTACACATGCTCAGTTCTGAGAGAGATTTGTATGTGAAAGCCGTACTTCAACTATCTTGTTGGGAAAACAAAGTTTCTTTTCATTTGCAAACTCCACTCCGTATATATATATGGGAAGGTACTAGCTCCAACTCGGTTTTACAGTCAAATCTGCAGGAACTTCAAACAGGCACTAGGAAACAGACTGAGAAACCAGAGTAAAAGTTTATCCAGCAAACCGTTCCCTTTATGCTAGATGAATGAACGTGTCTCAACATGCTCATTTCTAAACAGAAAAGTGTGTGTGAAAGCCGTCCTTCACATAGCTATTCAGAATACAAAGTTTCTTTACATTTGCAAATTCCACTCCATAAATATATATGGGGAAGTACTCGCTCCAACTCGATTTTACAGTGAAAACTGCAGGGACTTCCAACAGGCACTAGGAATCAGACTAAGAAACCAGAATAAAAGTTTCTCCAGCAACCCGTTCTCTTGTGCTAGATGAACTAACGTCTCCCAACATGCTCAGTTCTGAGTGATTAGTGTGTGTGAAAGCTGTCGTTCACATAGCTTGTTGGGAACACAAAGTTTGTTTTCAGTTGCAATCTCCACTCCATTTATATATATGGGAAGGTACGAGCTCCAACTCGGTTTTACAGTGAAAAATGCAGGAAATTCAAATCGGCACTAGGAAACACATTGAGAAACCAGAGTAAAATTTTCTCCTGCAACCCGATCCCTTTGTGCTAGATGAACGAACATCTCTCCACATGCTAAGTTCTGAGAGATAAGTGTGTGTGAAAGCCGTCCTTCCCCTAGCTTGTTGGGAACACAAAGTTTCTTTTCATTTGCAAATAACACTCCATACATATATAAGGGAAGGTACTAGCTCCAACTCGGTTTTACAGTGAAAATTGCAGGAACTTCAAACCGATACTAGGTATCAGACAGAGAAACCAGTGTAAAATTTACCCTGCAACCCGATCCCTTTGTGCTAGATGAAAGAACGTGTGTCAACATGCTCATTTCTAAAGAGATAAGTGTGTGTGAAAGCCGACCATCACATAGCTAATTGGGTACACAAAGTTTCTTTTCAATTACAAACTCCACTCCATACATGTAAATGGGGAGGTACTAGCACCAAATCGGTTTTACAGTGAAAACTTCAGGGACTTCCAACACGCACTAGAAATCAGACTGAGAATCCAGAGTAAAATTTTCTCCTGCAACCCGTTCCCTTTGTGCTAAATGAACGAACGTCTCCCCACATGCTCAGTTCTGATAGGTAAGTGTGTGTCAAAGCCGCACTTCTCCTAGTATGTTTGGAACATAAAGTTTCTTTTCTGTTGGAAAATCCATTCCATACATATATATGGGGAAGTACTAGCTCCAACTCGCTTTTACAGTGGAAACTACAGGAACTTCAAACCGGCACTGAGAAACCAGAATAAAATTTTCTCATGCAACCCGTTCCTTTGTGCTGGATGAGGGAACGTCTCTCCACATGCTCAGTTCTGAGATTTAAGTGTGTGTGAAAGCCGTTCTTCTTCTAGCTTTTTTGGAACACAAACTTTATTTTCAGTTGCAAACTCCATTCCAAACTTATATATGGGTTGGTACAAGCTCCAACACGGTTTTCCAGTGAAAACTGCAAGGGACTTCAAACCGGCACCAAGAAACAGACTGAGAATCCAGAGTACAAGTTTCACCTGCAAATGTTCCCTTTTTCTACATGAATGAAAGACACTCCACAAGCTCAGTTCTGATAGATATGTGTGTGTGAAAGCCGTCCTTCAACTAGCTTTTTGGGAACACAAAGTTTCTTTTCAACTGCAAACTCCTCTCCTTACATATATATGGGGTGGTACTAGCACCAACTCGGTTTTACAGTGAAATCTGTAGGAAATTCATACCGTTACTTGGAAACAGACTGAGAATCCAGAGTATATATTTCCCTGCAACCCGTTCCCTTTGTGATAGATGAACGAGCGTCTTTCCACAGACTCAGTTCTGAGAGATAAGTGTGTGTGAAAGCCGTTCTTCACCTACCTTGTTGGGAACACAAATTTTCTTTTATGTTGCAAACACCAATCCATACATATATATGGGGAGGTACTAAGTCCAACTCGGCTTTACAGTGAAAACTACAGGAAATTCAAACTGACACTGGGAAACAGACTGTGAAACCAGAGTAAAAGTTTCTCCTGCAACACGTTCCCTTTGTGTTAGATGAACTAAAGTCTCTCCACATGCTCAGTTATGAGTGAGATTTGATTGTGAAATCCGTCCTTCACCTATCTTGTTGGGAACACAAAGATTCTTTTCAGTTGCAAACTCCACCCCATACATATATAAGGGGAGGTACAACCTCCAACACGGTTTTACAGTGAAAACTGCAGGAACTTCAATACGGCACTAGGAAGCAGACTGAGAAACCAGACAAAAATTTTCTCCTGCAACACGTTCCCTTTGTGCTAGATGAACGAACGTCTTTCCACATGCTCTGTTCTGAGAGATAAGTGAGTGTAAAAGCCGTCCTTCACCTAGCCTGTTTGGAACACCAAGTTTCTTTTCAGTTGCAAACTCCACTCCATACATATATATGGGGAGGTACTAGCTTCAAATCGGTTTTACAGTGAAAAATGCAAGAATATCAAACCGGCACTTGGAAACAGACTGAGAAACCACAGTAAAAGTTTCTCTTGCATCCCGTTCCCTTTTTGCTAGTTGAAAGAAAATCCCTCCACATGCTCAGTTCTGAGAGAAAATTGTGTGTGAAAGCCTTCCTTCACCTAGCTTGTTTGGAACACAAAGTTTCTTTAAAGTTGCAAAATTCATTCCATACATATACAAGGGGAAGTACTAGCTCCAACTCGGTTTTACAGTGAAAACTGCAGGAAATTCAAACCGACACTGAGAAACCAGAGTAAAATTTTTTCCTGCAACCCCTTTCCTTTGTACTAGATGTGCGAACGTCTCTCCACATGCTCAGTTCTGAGAGTTAAGTGTGTGTGAAAGTCGTCTTTCACCTAGCTTGTTTGGAACACAAAGATTATTTACAGTTGCAAACTCCAATCCGTACATATATATGGGAAGGTACAAGCTCCAACACATTTTTACACTGAAAACTGCAGGAACTTCCTACAGGCACTAGGAAACAGACTGAGAAACCAGAGTAAAGTTTATACTGCAACAAATTCGCTTTGTGCTAGATGAATTAACGTGTCTCAACATGCTAATTACTAAAGAGATAAGTGTGTGTGAAAGCCGCCATTCAAATATCTAGTTGGGAACACTAAGTTTCTTTTCAGTTGCAACCTACACTCCATAAATATATATGGGCAGGTACTACCTCCAACTCGGTTTTACACTGAAAATTGCAGGGACTTCCAACAGGCACTAGGAATCAGACTAAAAATCCAGAGTAAAAGTTTCTCCTGCAACCCGTTCCCTTTGTTCCAGATGAACGAACGTCTCCTCATATGCTCATTTCTGAGAGATAAGTGTGTGTTAAAGCCTTTCTTCACCTAGCTTGTTGGGAACGCAATGTTTCTTTTCAGTTGCAAACTCCATTCCATACATATATATGGGGATGTACTAGCTCCAACTCGGTTTTACAGGGAAAACTGCAGGAACTTAAAACCGACACTAAGAAACAGACTGAGAAACCAGAGTAAAAGTTTCACCGGCAAAACGTTCCCTTTGTGATAGATGAACGAACGTCTCTCCACATGCTCAGCCCTGAGAGATAAGTTTGTGTGAAAGCCATACTTCACCTTGCTTGTTGGGAACACAAAGTTTCTTTTAAGCTGCAAAAAACACTCCATACATATATATGGGAAGGTACTAGCTCCAACACGGTTTTACAGTGAAAATTGCACGAACTTCCAACCGGAACTAGGAAACAGACTGAGATACCAGAATATAAGTTTATACTGCAACACTTTCGCTTTGTCTAGATGAACTAACGTGTTTCAACATGCTCATTTCTAAAGAGGAAAGTGTGTGTGAAAGCCGCCTTCACATAGCTAGTTGGGAACACAAATTTTCTTTTCATTTTGAAACTCCTCTCCATACATATATATGGGGAGGTACTAGCTCCAACTCGGTTTTACAGTGAAAACTGCAGGGACTTCCAACAGGCACTAGGAATCAGACTGAGAATCCAGAGTAAAAGTTTCTCCTGCAAACTTTTCCCTTTGTGCTAAATGAACGAACGTCTCTACACATGCTCTGTTCTGAGAGATAAATGTGTGTGAAAGCCGAAATTCACCTAGCTTCTTCGGAACACAAAGTTTCTTTTCATTTGCAAACTCAACTCCATTCATATATATGGGGAGGTACTAGCTCCAACACGGTTTTACAAAGAAAACTGCAGGAACTTCAAACCGGCACTAGGAAACAGACTGAGAAACCAGAGAAAAAGTTTCTCCTGCAACCCGTTCCCTTTTGGATAGTTGAACAAACGTCTCTCCACATGCTCAGTTCTAAAGGGATAAGTGTGCATGAAAGCCGTAATTCACATAGCTTGTTTTGAACACAAAGTATCTTTTCAGATGCAAACTCCACTCCTTACATAAATATGGGGAGGTACTAGCTCCAACACTATTTTACATTGAAAACTGCAGGAATATCAAACATGCACTAGGAAACAGACTGAGAAACCAGAGTAAAAGTTTCTCTTGAAACTCGTTCCATTGGTGCTAGATGAATGAACGTCTCTCCACATGCTCAGTTCTGAGTGATAATAGTTTGTGAAAGCCGTCCTTCACCTACTTAATTGGGAACACAAAGTTTCTTTTCAGATGCAATTTCCACTCCATGTATATATGTGGGGAGGTACTAGCTCCAAATCGGTTTTACAGTGTAAATTGCAGGAAATTCAAACGGGCACTGGGAATCAGACTGAGAATCCAGAGTAAAAGTTTCTCCTGCAACCCGTTCCCTTTGTGCAAGATGAAAGAACGTCTCTCCACATGCTCAGATCTGAGTGATAAGTGTGTGTGAAAGCCGTCCTTCACCTAGCTTGTTGGGAACACAATGTTTCTTTTCAGTTGCAATTTCCATTTCATACATATATACGGGAGGTACTAGCTCCAACTCGGTTTTACAGTGAAAACTGCAGGAACTTCAAACCGGCACTAGCAAACAAACTGATATCATAGAGTAAAAGTTTCTCCTGCAAACCTTTCCCTTTGTGCTAGATGAACGATAGTCTCTCCACATGCTTAGTACTGACAGATAAGTGTGTGAGAAAGTCGTCCTTCACCTAGCTTCTTAGGAACACAAAGATTCTTTTAAGTTTCAAACACCAATCCGAACATATATATGGGGAGATTCTTGCTCCAACTCGGTTTTAAAGTGAAAAATGCAAGAATTTCAAACCGGCACTAGGAAATAGACTTAGAAACCAGAGTAAAGTTTCTCCTGCAAACCGTACACTTTGTGCTAGAAAGCGAACGTGTCTGCACATGCTCAGTTCTAAGGAGATAAGTGTGCATGAAAGCCGAACTTCACATATCTTGTTGGGAACACAATGATTCTTTTCAGTTGCAAACTCAACTCTTTACAAATATATGGGGTGTACTAGCTCCAACTCGGTTTTACAGTGAAAACTGCAGGGACTTCCTACAGTCACTAGGAATCAGACTGAGAATCCAGAGTAAAAGTTTTTCCTGCAACCCGTTCCCTTTGTGCTAGATGAACGAACATCTCCCCACATGCTCAGTTCGGAGAGATAATTTTGTGTGAAAGCCGTCCTTCACCTAGCTTGTAGGGAACACAAAGTTTCTTTTCAGTTCCAAACTCCACTCCTTATTTTTATATTTGGAGGTACTAGCACAAACACGGTTTTACAGTGAAAACTGCAGGAACTTCAAACCAGCACTTGGAAACAGACTGAGAATCCAGAGTAAAAGTTTCTCCTGCAACCCGTTCCATTTGTGATAGATAAACGAACGTCTCTCAACATGCTCAGTTCTGAGAGATATGTGTGTGTGAAAGCCTTCCTTCACCTAGCTTTTTGGGAACACAAAGTTTGTTTTCAGGTGAAAACACCATTCCATACATATATATGGGGAGGTATTGGCTCCAAATCAGTTTTACAGTGAAAACTCAGGAACTTCAAACCGACACTGGGAAACAGACTGAGAAACCAGAGTAAAAGTTTCTCCTGCAACACGTTCCCTTTGTGCTAGATGAACGAAAGTCTCTCCACATGCTCAGTTATGAGTGATAATTGATTGTGAAATCCGTCCTTCACCTACCTTGTTGGGAACACAAAGATTCTTTTCAGTTGCAAACTCCACCCCATACATTTATAAGGGGAGTTACAACCTCCAACACGGTTTTAAAGTGAAAACTGCAGGAACTTCAATACGGCACTAGGAAACAGACTGAGAAACCAGACAAAAACTTTCTCCTGCAACAGGTTCCCTTTGTGCTAGATGAACAAACGTCTCTCCACATGCTCAGATCTGAGAGATAAGTGTGGGTTAAAGCCGAACTTCACTTAACTTGTTGGGAACACAAAGTTTCTTTTAGTTGCAAACTCCACTCCATACATATTTATGAGGAGTTGCTACCTCCAACTCGGTTTTACAGTGAAAACTGCAGGAACATCAAACCGGCACTAGGAATCAGACAGAGATTCCAGAGTATTAGTTTATCCTGCAACACGTTCCCTTTTTGCTAGATGAAAGAAAACTCCTCCACATGCTCACTTCTGAGAGATAAGTGTGTGTTAAAGCCGTCCTTAAACTAGCTTGTTGGGAACTCAAAATTTATTTACAGTTGCAAACTCCAATCCATACATATATATGGGGAAGTTCAAGCTCCAAATCGGTTTTACAGTGAAAACTGCAGGAACATCAAACCGGCACTAGCAAACAGACTGAGAAACCAGAGTAAATGTTTCTCCTGAAACCTGTTCACTTTGTGCTAGATAAACGAATGTCTCTCCACATGCTCAGGTCTGAGAGTTAATTGTGTGTGAAATCCGTCCTTCACATAGCTTGTTGGGAACACAAACTTTCTTTTCAGTTGCAAACTCCACTACATAAATATATATGGGTAGGTACTAGCTCCAACACGGTTTTATACTGAAAACTGCGGGAACTTCAAAGAGGCACTAGGAATCAGTCTGAGAACCCAGAGTAAAAGATTCTCCTGCAACCCGTTCACTTTGTGATAGATGAACGAACGTCTCTCCACATGTTCAGTTCTGAGGGATAAGGGTTTGTGAAAGCTGTCCTTCAACTAGCTCGTTGGAACACAAACTTTCTTTTCAGTTGCAAACTCCACTCCATAAATATATATGGGGAGGTACTAGCTCCAACACGGTTTTATAGTGAAAACTGCAGGAACTACAAACCGGCAGTAGGAAACACACTGAGAAACCAGAGTAATAGTTTCTCCTGCATCCCGTTCCCTTTATGCTAGATGAACGAAAGTCTCTCCACATGCTCAGTACTGACATAGGAGTGTGGGTTACAGCCGTACTTCACCTAGCATTTTGGGAACACAACGTTTCTTTCCATTTGCAAACTAAACTCCGTATATATATATGGGGAGGTACCAGCTCCAACTCGGTTTTACAGTGAAAACTGCAAAAACTTCATACCGTCACTAGGAAACAGACTGATAAACCAGAGTAAATATTTCAACTGCATCCCGTTCCCTTTCTGCTAGATGAACGATCGTCTCTACAGATGCTCAGTTCTGAGAGATAAATGTGTGTGAAAGCCGAAATTCACCTAGCTTCTTGGGAACACAAAGATTCTTTTCAGATGCAAACACCACTCCTTACATAAATATGGGGAGGTATTAGCTCCAACTCTATTTTACAGTGAAAACTGCAGGAATTTCAAACAGGCACAAGGAAACAGACTGAGAAAACAGAGTAAAAGTTTCTCCTGCAACCCGTTCCATTTGTGCTAGATGAACGAACGTGTCTCCACATGCTCAGTTCGGAGTTATAAGTGTTTGTGAAAGCCGTCCTTCACCTAGCTTGTTGGGATAACAAAGTTTCTTTTCAGTTGCAATTTCCACTCCATGGATATATGTGGGGAGGTACCAGCCCCAACTCGGTTTTACAGTGAAAACTGCAGGAACTTCAAACCGGCACTTGGAAACAAACTGAGAATCCAGAGTAATATTTTCTCCTGCAAGCCGTTCCATTTGTGTTAGATGAACGAACGTCTCTCCACATGCTCAGTTCTGAAAGATAAGTGTGAGTGAAAACCTGCCTTCACGTATCTTGTTGGGAACACAAAGAATCTTTTCAGTAGTAAACTCCACTCCTTACATATATATTGGGAGGTACATACTCCAACTCGGTTTTACAATGAAAACTGCAGGAACGTCCAAACGGCAATTGGAAACACACTGAGAAACCAGCGTAAAAGTTTCTCCTGCAACCGGTTCCCTTTGTGCTAGATGACCGAAAGTCTATCCACATGATCAGTTCTGAGAGTTATGTGTGAGTGAAATACAAACTTCACCTAACTTGTTGGGAACACAAAGTTTCTTTTCAGTTGCAAACTCCACTCCATACATATTTCTGGGGAGGTGCTACCTCCAACTCGTTTTTACAGGGAAAACTACAGGAACATCAAAACGGCACTAGGAAACAGAATGAGATACCAGAGTAATAGTTTCTCCTGCAACACGTTCCCTTTTTGCTAGATGAAAGAAAACCCCTCCAAATGCTCAGTTCTGAGAGATAAGTGTGTGTTAAAGCCTTCCTTCATCTAGCTTGTTGGGAACACAAAGTTTATTTTTAGTTGCAAACTCCACTCCATACATATATATGGGCTGGTACAAGCTCCAACACGGTTTTACAGTGATAACTGCAGGAACTTCAAATCGGCACTAGGAAACAGACTGAGAATCCAGAGTACAATTTTCAGCTGCAAACAGTTCACTTTTTCTACATTAATGAAAGTCTCTCCACATGCTCAGTTCTGATAGATTAGTGTGTGTGAACGCCGTCCTTCACATAGCTTGTTGGGAACACAAAGTTTCATTCAGTTGCAAACTCCAATCTTTACATATATATGGGGAGTACTAGCTACAACTCGATTTTATAGTGAAAACTGCAGGGACTTTAAACAGTCACTAGGAATCAGACTGAGAATCCAGAGTAAACGTTTTTCCTGCAACACGTTACCATTTTTGCTAGATGAACGAAATTCTCCCCACATGCTCAGTTCTGAGAGATAATTGTGTGTGAAAGCCGTCCTTCACCTAGCTTGTAGGGAACACAAAGTTTCTTTTCAGTTCCAAACTCCACTCCTTATTTTTATATTTGGAGGTACTAGCACAAACACGGTTTTACAGTGAAAACTGCAGGAACTTCAAATCAGCACTTGGAAACAGACTGAGAATCCAGAGTAAAAGTTTCTCCTGCAACCCGTTCCATTTGTGATAGATAAACGAACGTCTCTCAACATGCTCAGTTCTGAGAGATATGTGTGTGTGAAAGCCTTCCTTCACCTAGCTTTTTGGGAACACAAAGTTTGTTTTCAGGTGCAAACACCATTCCATACATATATATGGGGAGGTATTGGCTCCAAATCGGTTTTACAGTGAAAACTCAGGAACTTCAAACCGACACTGGGAAACAGACTGAGAAAGCAGAGTAAAAGTTTCTCCTGCAATCCGTTACCTTTGTGCTAGATGAACGAAAGTCTCTCCACATGCTCACTTCTGAGTGATAAGTGTGTGTGAAATCCGTCCTTCACCTAGCTTGTTGGGAACACAAAGATTCTTTTCAGTTGCAAACACCACTCCTTACATATATATGGGGAGTTACAAGTTCCAACTAAGTTTTACAGTGAAAACTGCAGGAAATTCAAACAAGCACTAGGAAAAAGACAGAGAAAACAGAGTAAATGTTTCTCCTGCAACCCGTACCATTTGTGATAGATGAACGAATTTCCCTCCACATGCTCAGTTCTGAGAGATGAGTGTGAGTGAAACCTTCCTTCACTTAGCTTGTTGGGAACACAAAGAATATTTTCAGTACTAAACTCCACTCCTTACATATTTATTGGGAGGTACTAGCTCCAACTCGTTTTAAAATGAAAACTGCAGGAACGTCCAAACGGCAATTGGAATCACAGTGAGAAACCAGAGAAAAAGTTTCTACTGCAACAGGTTCCCTTTGTGCTAGATGAACAAACGTCTCTCCACATGCTCAGATCTGAGAGATAAGTGTGTGTTAAAGCCGAACTTCACTTAACCTGTTGGGAACACAAAGTTTCTTTTAGTTGCAAACTCCACTCCATACATATTTATGAGGAGTTGCTACCTCCAACTCGGTTTTACAGTGAAAACTGCAGGAACATCAAACCGGCACTAGGAATCAGACAGAGATTCCAGAGTATTAGTTTATCCTGCAACACGTTCCCTTTTTGCTAGATGAAAGAAAACTCCTCCACATGCTCACTTCTGAGAGATAAGTGTGTGTTAAAGCCGTCCTTAACCTAGCTTGTTGGGAACTCAAAATTTATTTACAGTTGCAAACTCAAATCCATAAATATATATGGGGAAGTTCAAGCTCCAAATCGGTTTTACAGTGAAAACTGCAGGAACATCAAACCGGCACTAGCAAACAGACTGAGAAACCAGAGTAAAAGTTTCTCCTGAAACCCGTTCACTTTGTGCTAGATAAACGAAAGTCTCTCCACATGCTCAGGTCTGAGAGTTAATTGTGTGTGAAATCCGTCCTTCACATAGCTTGTTGGGAACACAAACTTTCTTTCAATTGCAAACTCCACTACATACATATATATGGGTAGGTACTAGCTCCAACACGGTTTTATACTGAAAACTGCGGGAACTTCAAAGAGGCACTAGGAATCAGTCTGAGAACCCAGAGTAAAAGATTCTCCTGCAACCCGTTCACTTTGTGATAGATGAACGAACGTCTCTCCACATGTTCAGTTCTGAGGGATAAGGGTTTGTGAAAGCTGTCCTTCAACTAGCTCGTTGGAACACAAACTTTCTTTTCAGTTGCAAACTCCACTCCATAAATATATATGGGGAGGTACTAGCTCCAACACGGTTTTATAGTGAAAACTGCAGGAACTACAAACCGGCAGTAGGAAACACACTGAGAAACCAGAGTAATAGTTTCTCCTGCATCCCGTTCCCTTTATGCTAGATGAACGAAAGTCTCTCCACATGCTCAGTACTGACATAGGAGTGTGGGTTACAGCCGTACTTCACCTAGCATTTTGGGAACACAAAGTTTCTTTTCATTTGCAAACTAAACTCCGTATATATATATGCGGAGGTACCAGCTCCAACTCGGTTTTACAGTGAAAACTGCAAAAACTTCATACCGTCACTAGGAAACAGACTGATAAACCAGAGTAAATATTTCAACTGCAACCCGTTCCCTTTCTGCTAGATGAACGATCGTCTCTACAGATGCTCAGTTCTGAGAGATAAATGTGTGTGAAAGCCGAAATTCACCTAGCTTCTTGGGAACACAAAGATTCTTTTCAGATGCAAACACCACTCCTTACATAAATATGGGGAGGTATTAGCTCCAACTCTATTTTACAGTGAAAACTGCAGGAATTTCAAACAGGTACAAGGAAACAGACTGAGAAAACAGAGTAAAAGTTTCTCTTGCAACCCGTTCCATTTGTGCTAGATGAACGAACGTGTCTCCACATGCTCAGTTCGGAGTTATAAGTGTTTGTGAAAGCCGTCCTTCACCTAGCTTGTTGGGATAACAAAGTTTCTTTTCAGTTGCAATTTCCACTCCATGGATATATGTGGGGAGGTACCAGCCCCAACTCGGTTTTACAGTGAAAACTGCAGGAACTTCAAACCGGCACTTGGAAACAAACTGAGAATCCAGAGTAATATTTTCTCCTGCAAGCCGTTCCATTTGTGTTAGATGAACGAACGTCTCTCCACATGCTCAGTTCTGAAAGATAAGTGTGAGTGAAAACCTGCCTTCATGTATCTTGTTGGGAACACAAAGAATCTTTTCAGTAGTAAACTCCACTCCTTACATATATATTGGGAGGTTCATACTCCAACTCGGTTTTACAATGAAAACTGCAGGAACGTCCAAACGGCAATTGGAAACACACTGAGAAACCAGCGTAAAAGTTTCTCCTGCAACCGGTTCCCTTTGTGCTAGATGACCGAAAGTCTATCCACATGATCAGTTCTGAGAGTTAATTGTGTGTGAAATCCGTCCTTCACATAGCTTGTTGGGAACACAAACTTTCTTTTCAATTGCAAACTCCACTACATACATATATATGGGTAGGTACTAGCTCCAACACGGTTTTATACTGAAAACTGCGGGAACTTCAAAGAGGCACTAGGAATCAGTCTGAGAACCCAGAGTAAAAGATTCTCCTGCAACCCGTTCACTTTGTGATAGATGAACGAACGTCTCTCCACATGTTCAGTTCTGAGGGATAAGGGTTTGTGAAAGCTGTCCTTCAACTAGCTCGTTGGAACACAAACTTTCTTTTCAGTTGCAAACTCCACTCCATAAATATATATGGGGAGGTACTAGCTCCAACACGGTTTTATAGTGAAAACTGCAGGAACTACAAACCGGCAGTAGGAAACACACTGAGAAACCAGAGTAATAGTTTCTCCTGCATCCCGTTCCCTTTATGCTAGATGAACGAAAGTCTCTCCACATGCTCAGTACTGACATAGGAGTGTGGGTTACAGCCGTACTTCACCTAGCATTTTGGGAACACAAAGTTTCTTTTCATTTGCAAACTAAACTCCGTATATATATATGCGGAGGTACCAGCTCCAACTCGGTTTTACAGTGAAAACTGCAAAAACTTCATACCGTCACTAGGAAACAGACTGATAAACCAGAGTAAATATTTCAACTGCAACCCGTTCCCTTTCTGCTAGATGAACGATCGTCTCTACAGATGCTCAGTTCTGAGAGATAAATGTGTGTGAAAGCCGAAATTCACCTAGCTTCTTGGGAACACAAAGATTCTTTTCAGATGCAAACACCACTCCTTACATAAATATGGGGAGGTATTAGCTCCAACTCTATTTTACAGTGAAAACTGCAGGAATTTCAAACAGGTACAAGGAAACAGACTGAGAAAACAGAGTAAAAGTTTCTCTTGCAACCCGTTCCATTTGTGCTAGATGAACGAACGTGTCTCCACATGCTCAGTTCGGAGTTATAAGTGTTTGTGAAAGCCGTCCTTCACCTAGCTTGTTGGGATAACAAAGTTTCTTTTCAGTTGCAATTTCCACTCCATGGATATATGTGGGGAGGTACCAGCCCCAACTCGGTTTTACAGTGAAAACTGCAGGAACTTCAAACCGGCACTTGGAAACAAACTGAGAATCCAGAGTAATATTTTCTCCTGCAAGCCGTTCCATTTGTGTTAGATGAACGAACGTCTCTCCACATGCTCAGTTCTGAAAGATAAGTGTGAGTGAAAACCTGCCTTCATGTATCTTGTTGGGAACACAAAGAATCTTTTCAGTAGTAAACTCCACTCCTTACATATATATTGGGAGGTACATACTCCAACTCGGTTTTACAATGAAAACTGCAGGAACGTCCAAACGGCAATTGGAAACACACTGAGAAACCAGCGTAAAAGTTTCTCCTGCAACCGGTTCCCTTTGTGCTAGATGACAGAAAGTCTATCCACATGATCAGTTCTGAGAGTTAATTGTGTGTGAAATCCGTCCTTCACATAGCTTGTTGGGAACACAAACTTTCTTTTCAATTGCAAACTCCACTACATACATATATATGGGTAGGTACTAGCTCCAACACGGTTTTATACTGAAAACTGCGGGAACTTCAAAGAGGCACTAGGAATCAGTCTGAGAACCCAGAGTAAAAGATTCTCCTGCAACCCATTCACTTTGTGATAGATGAACGAACGTCTCTCCACATGTTCAGTTCTGAGGGATAAGGGTTTGTGAAAGCTGTCCTTCAACTAGCTCGTTGGAACACAAACTTTCTTTTCAGTTGCAAACTCCACTCCATAAATATATATGGGGAGGTACTAGCTCCAACACGGTTTTATAGTGAAAACTGCAGGAACTACAAACCGGCAGTAGGAAACACACTGAGAAACCAGAGTAATAGTTTCTCCTGCATCCCGTTCCCTTTATGCTAGATGAACGAAAGTCTCTCCACATGCTCAGTACTGACATAGGAGTGTGGGTTACAGCCGTACTTCACCTAGCATTTTGGGAACACAAAGTTTCTTTTCATTTGCAAACTAAACTCCGTATATATATATGGGGAGGTACCAGCTCCAACTCGGTTTTACAGTGAAAACTGCAAAAACTTCATACCGTCACTAGGAAACAGACTGATAAACCAGAGTAAATATTTCAACTGCAACCCGTTCCCTTTCTGCTAGATGAACGATCGTCTCTACAGATGCTCAGTTCTGAGAGATAAATGTGTGTGAAAGCCGAAATTCACCTAGCTTCTTGGGAACACAAAGATTCTTTTCAGATGCAAACACCACTCCTTACATAAATATGGGGAGGTATTAGCTCCAACTCTATTTTACAGTGAAAACTGCAGGAATTTCAAACAGGTACAAGGAAACAGACTGAGAAAACAGAGTAAAAGTTTCTCTTGCAACCCGTTCCATTTGTGCTAGATGAACGAACGTGTCTCCACATGCTCAGTTCGGAGTTATAAGTGTTTGTGAAAGCCGTCCTTCACCTAGCTTGTTGGGATAACAAAGTTTCTTTTCAGTTGCAATTTCCACTCCATGGATATATGTGGGGAGGTACCAGCCCCAACTCGGTTTTACAGTGAAAACTGCAGGAACTTCAAACCGGCACTTGGAAACAAACTGAGAATCCAGAGTAATATTTTCTCCTGCAAGCCGTTCCATTTGTGTTAGATGAACGAACGTCTCTCCACATGCTCAGTTCTGAAAGATAAGTGTGAGTGAAAACCTGCCTTCATGTATCTTGTTGGGAACACAAAGAATCTTTTCAGTAGTAAACTCCACTCCTTACATATATATTGGGAGGTACATACTCCAACTCGGTTTTACAATGAAAACTGCAGGAACGTCCAAACGGCAATTGGAAACACACTGAGAAACCAGCGTAAAAGTTTCTCCTGCAACCGGTTCCCTTTGTGCTAGATGACCGAAAGTCTATCCACATGATCAGTTCTGAGAGTTATGTGTGAGTGAAATACAAACTTCACCTAACTTGTTGGGAACACAAAGTTTCTTTTCAGTTGCAAACTCCACTCCATACATATTTCTGGGGAGGGGCTACCTCCAACTCGTTTTTACAGGGAAAACTACAGGAACATCAAAACGGCACTAGGAAACAGAATGAGATACCAGAGTAATAGTTTCTCCTGCAACACGTTCCCTTTTTGCTAGATGAAAGAAAACCCCTCCAAATGCTCAGTTCTGAGAGATAAGTGTGTGTTAAAGCCTTCCTTCATCTAGCTTGTTGGGAACACAAAGTTTATTTTTAGTTGCAAACTCCACTCCATACATATATATGGGGAGGTACAAGCCCAAACTCGGTTTTACAGTGAAAACTGCAGGAACATCAAACCGGCACGAGGAAACAGACTGAGAAACCAGAGTAAAAGTTTCTCCTGCAACACGTTCCCTTTAAGCTAGATGAACGAACGTCTCTCCACATGCTCAGTTCTAAAGAGATAAGTGTGTGTGAAAGCCGTCCTCCACCTAGTTTCTTGGGAACAGAAACTTTCTTTTCAGTTGCAATCTCCAATCAATACATATATATGGGGAGGCTAGTTCAAACTCGCTTTTACAGAGAAACCAGCAGGAACTTCAAAACGGCACTGGGAATCAGACAGAGAAACCAGAGTAAAAGTTTCTCCTGCAAACCGTTCCCTTTGTGCTAGATGAACAAACGTCTCTCCACATGCTCAGTACAGACAGATAAGTGTTTGAAAACCGTACTTCACCTAGCTTTTTGGGAACACAAAGTTTCTTTTCAGTTGCAAACTCCACTCCTTACATATATATGGGGTGTACTAGCTCCAAATAGGTTTTACAGTGAAAACTGCAGGAACTTCAAACCGGCACTGAGAAACCAGAGTAAAATTTTCTCCTTTAACCCGGTCCCTTTGTGCTAGATGAGCGAACGTCTCTCCACATGCTCAGTTCTGAGAGTTAAATGTGTGTGAAAGCCGTCCTTCAAATAGCTTTTTGGGAACACAAACTTTATTTTCAGTTGCAAACTCCAATCCATACATATATATGGAGTGGTACAAGCTCCAACACGGTTTTACAGTGATAACTGCAGGAACTTCAAATCGGCACTAGGAAACAGACTAGAATCAACAGTACAATTTTCACCTGCAAACAGTTCACTATTTCTACATTAATGAAAGTCTCTCCACATGCTCAGTTCTGATACATTAGTGTGTGTGAAAGACGTCCTTCACATAGCTTGTTGGGAACACAAATTTTCTTTTCAGTTGCAAACATGATTCCATACATATATAGGGGTAAGTACTAGCTCCAACTCGGTTTTACAGTGAAAACTGCAGGAACTTCAAACCGGCACTTGGAAACAGACTGAGAATCCAGAGTAAAAATTTACCTGCAAACCCTTTCCCTTTGTGATAGATGAACGAAAGTCTACCCAAATGCTCAGTTCTGAGAGATAAGTGTGTGTGAAAGCCGTCCTTCACCTAGCTTGCTGGGAACACAAATTTTCTTTTCAGTTGCAAACACCAATCCATACATATATATGGGGAGGTACTAGCTCCAACTCGGTTTTACAGTGAAAATTACAGGAACATCAAACCGACACTGGGAAACAGACTGAGAAACCAGACTAAAAGTTTCTACTGCAACCCGTTCCCTTTGTGCTAGATGAACTAACGTGTCTCAACGTGATCATTTCTAAAGAGATAAGTGTGTGTGAAAGCCGTCCTTCACCTAGATTTTTGGGAACACAAACTTTATTTTCAGTTGCAAACTCCAATCCATACATGTATATGGGCTGGTACAAGCTCCAACACGGTTTTACAGTGATAACTGCAGGAACTTCAAATCGGCACTAGGAAACAGACTGAGAATCCAGAGTACAATTTTCAGCTGCAAACAGTTCACTTTTTCTACATTAATGAAAGTCTCTCCACATGCTCAGTTCTGATAGATTAGTGTGTGTGAACGCCGTCCTTCACATAGCTTCTTGGGAACACAAAGTTTCATTCAGTTGCAAACTCCAATCTTTACATATATATGGGGAGTACTAGCTACAACTCGATTTTATAGTGAAAACTGCAGGGACTTTAAACAGTCACTAGGAATCAGACTGAGAATCCAGAGTAAACGTTTTTCCTGCAACACGTTACCATTTTTGCTAGATGAACGAAATTCTCCCCACATGCTCAGTTCTGAGAGATAATTGTGTGTGAAAGCCGTCCTTCACCTAGCTTGTAGGGAACACAAAGTTTCTTTTCAGTTCCAAACTCCACTCCTTATTTTTATATTTGGAGGTACTAGCACAAACACGGTTTTACAGTGAAAACTGCAGGAACTTCAAACCAGCACTTGGAAACAGACTGAGAATCCAGAGTAAAAGTTTCTCCTGCAACCCGTTCCATTTGTGATAGATAAACGAACGTCTCTCAACATGCTCAGTTCTGAGAGATATGTGTGTGTGAAAGCCTTCCTTCACCTAGCTTTTTGGGAACACAAAGTTTGTTTTCAGGTGCAAACACCATTCCATACATATATATGGGGAGGTATTGGCTCCAAATCGGTTTTACAGTGAAAACTCAGGAACTTCAAACCGACACTGGGAAACAGACTGAGAAAGCAGAGTAAAAGTTTCTCCTGCAATCCGTTACCTTTGTGCTAGATGAACGAAAGTCTCTCCACATGCTCACTTCTGAGTGATAAGTGTGTGTGAAATCCGTCCTTCACCTAGCTTGTTGGGAACACAAAGATTCTTTTCAGTTGCAAACACCACTCCTTACATATATATGGGGAGTTACAAGTTCCAACTAAGTTTTACAGTGAAAACTGCAGGAAATTCAAACAAGCACTAGGAAACAGACAGAGAAAACAGAGTAAATGTTTCTCCTGCAACCCGTACCATTTGTGATAGATGAACGAATTTCCCTCCACATGCTCAGTTCTGAGAGATAAGTGTGAGTGAAACCTTCCTTCACTTAGCTTGTTGGGAACACAAAGAATATTTTCAGTACTAAACTCCACTCCTTACATATTTATTGGGAGGTACTAGCTCCAACTCGTTTTAAAATGAAAACTGCAGGAACGTCCAAACGGCAATTGGAATCACAGTGAGAAACCAGAGAAAAAGTTTCTACTGCAACAGGTTCCCTTTGTGCTAGATGAACAAACGTCTCTCCACATGCTCAGATCTGAGAGATAAGTGTGTGTTAAAGCCGAACTTCACTTAACCTGTTGGGAACACAAAGTTTCTTTTAGTTGCAAACTCCACTCCATACATATTTATGAGGAGTTGCTACCTCCAACTCGGTTTTACAGTGAAAACTGCAGGAACATCAAACCGGCACTAGGAATCAGACAGAGATTCCAGAGTATTAGTTTATCCTGCAACACGTTCACTTTTTGCTAGATGAAAGAAAACTCCTCCACATGCTCACTTCTGAGAGATAAGTGTGTGTTAAAGCCGTCCTTAACCTAGCTTGTTGGGAACTCAAAATTTATTTACAGTTGCAAACTCAAATCCATACATATATATGGGGAAGTTCAAGCTCCAAATCGGTTTTACAGTGAAAACTGCAGGAACATCAAACCGGCACTAGCAAACAGACTGAGAAACCAGAGTAAAAGTTTCTCCTGAAACCTGTTCACTTTGTGCTAGATAAACGAAAGTCTCTCCACATGCTCAGGTCTGAGAGTTAATTGTGTGTGAAATCCGTCCTTCACATAGCTTGTTGGGAACACAAACTTTCTTTTCAGTTGCAAACTCCACTACATACATATATATGGGTAGGTACTAGCTCCAACACGGTTTTATACTGAAAACTGCGGGAACTTCAAAGAGGCACTAGGAATCAGTCTGAGAACCCAGAGTAAAAGATTCTCCTGCAAACCCGTTCACTTTGTGATAGATGAACGAACGTCTCTCCACATGTTCAGTTCTGAGGGATAAGGGTTTGTGAAAGCTGTCCTTCAACTAGCTCGTTGGAACACAAACTTTCTTTTCAGTTGCAAACTCCACTCCATAAATATATATGGGGAGGTACTAGCTCCAACACGGTTTTATAGTGAAAACTGCAGGAACTACAAACCGGCAGTAGGAAACACACTGAGAAACCAGAGTAATAGTTTCTCCTGCATCCCGTTCCCTTTATGCTAGATGAACGAAAGTCTCTCCACATGCTCAGTACTGACATAGGAGTGTGGGTTACAGCCGTACTTCACCTAGCATTTTGGGAACACAAAGTTTCTTTTCATTTGCAAACTAAACTCCGTATATATATATGGGGAGGTACCAGCTCCAACTCGGTTTTACAGTGAAAACTGCAAAAACTTCATACCGTCACTAGGAAACAGACTGATAAACCAGAGTAAATATTTCAACTGCAACCCGTTCCCTTTCTGCTAGATGAACGATCGTCTCTACAGATGCTCAGTTCTGAGAGATAAATGTGTGTGAAAGCCGAAATTCACCTAGCTTCTTGGGAACACAAAGATTCTTTTCAGATGCAAACACCACTCCTTACATAAATATGGGGAGGTACTTAGCTCCAACTCTATTTTACAGTGAAAACTGCAGGAATTTCAAACAGGCACAAGGAAACAGACTGAGAAAACAGAGTAAAAGTTTCTCCTGCAAACCCGTTCCATTTGTGCTAGATGAACGAACGTGTCTCCACATGCTCAGTTCGGAGTTATAAGTGTTTGTGAAAGCCGTCCTTCACCTAGCTTGTTGGGATAACAAAGTTTCTTTTCAGTTGCAATTTCCACTCCATGGATATATGTGGGGAGGTACCAGCCCCAACTCGGTTTTACAGTGAAAACTGCAGGAACTTCAAACCGGCACTTGGAAACAAACTGAGAATCCAGAGTAATATTTTCTCCTGCAAGCCGTTCCATTTGTGTTAGATGAACGAACGTCTCTCCACATGCTCAGTTCTGAAAGATAAGTGTGAGTGAAAACCTGCCTTCACGTATCTTGTTGGGAACACAAAGAATCTTTTCAGTAGTAAACTCCACTCCTTACATATATATTGGGAGGTACATACTCCAACTCGGTTTTACAATGAAAACTGCAGGAACGTCCAAACGGCAATTGGAAACACACTGAGAAACCAGCGTAAAAGTTTCTCCTGCAACCGGTTCCCTTTGTGCTAGATGACCGAAAGTCTATCCACATGATCAGTTCTGAGAGTTATGTGTGAGTGAAATACAAACTTCACCTAACTTGTTGGGAACACAAAGTTTCTTTTCAGTTGCAAACTCCACTCCATACATATTTCTGGGGAGGTGCTACCTCCAACTCGTTTTTACAGGGAAAACTACAGGAACATCAAAACGGCACTAGGAAACAGAATGAGATACCAGAGTAATAGTTTCTCCTGCAACACGTTCCCTTTTTGCTAGATGAAAGAAAACCCCTCCAAATGCTCAGTTCTGAGAGATAAGTGTGTGTTAAAGCCTTCCTTCATCTAGCTTGTTGGGAACACAAAGTTTATTTTTAGTTGCAAACTCCACTCCATACATATATATGGGGAGGTACAAGCCCAAACTCGGTTTTACAGTGAAAACTGCAGGAACATCAAACCGGCACGAGGAAACAGACTGAGAAACCAGAGTAATAGTTTCTCCTGCAACACGTTCCCTTTAAGCTAGATGAACGAACGTCTCTCCACATGCTCAGTTCTAAAGAGATAAGTGTGTGTGAAAGCCGTCCTCCACCTAGTTTCTTGGGAACAGAAACTTTCTTTTCAGTTGCAATCTCCAATCAATACATATATATGGGGAGGCTACTTCAAACTCGCTTTTACAGAGAAACCAGCAGGAACTTCAAAACGGCACTGGGAATCAGACAGAGAAACCAGAGTAAAAGTTTCTCCTGCAAACCGTTCCCTTTGTGCTAGATGAACAAACGTCTCTCCACATGCTCAGTACAGACAGATAAGTGTTTGAAAACCGTACTTCACCTAGCTTTTTGGGAACACAAAGTTTCTTTTCAGTTGCAAACTCCACTCCTTACATATATATGGGGTTGTACTAGCTCCAAATAGGTTTTACAGTGAAAACTGCAGGAACTTCAAACCGGCACTGAGAAACCAGAGTAAAATTTTCTCCTTTAACCCGGTCCCTTTGTGCTAGATGAGCGAACGTCTCTCCACATGCTCAGTTCTGAGAGTTAAATGTGTGTGAAAGCCGTCCTTCAAATAGCTTTTTGGGAACACAAACTTTATTTTCAGTTGCAAACTCCAATCCATACATATATATGGAGTGGTACAAGCTCCAACACGGTTTTACAGTGATAACTGCAGGAACTTCAAATCGGCACTAGGAAACAGACTAGAATCAACAGTACAATTTTCACCTGCAAACAGTTCACTATTTCTACATTAATGAAAGTCTCTCCACATGCTCAGTTCTGATACATTAGTGTGTGTGAAAGACGTCCTTCACATAGCTTGTTGGGAACACAAATTTTCTTTTCAGTTGCAAACATGATTCCATACATATATAGGGGTAAGTACTAGCTCCAACTCGGTTTTACAGTGAAAACTGCAGGAACTTCAAACCGGCACTTGGAAACAGACTGAGAATCCAGAGTAAAAATTTACCTGCAACCCTTTCCCTTTGTGATAGATGAACGAAAGTCTACCCAAATGCTCAGTTCTGAGAGATAAGTGTGTGTGAAAGCCGTCCTTCACCTAGCTTGTTGGGAACACAAATTTTCTTTTCAGT
This sequence comes from Camelus ferus, assembly GCF_009834535.1. Taxonomy (NCBI): domain Eukaryota; kingdom Metazoa; phylum Chordata; class Mammalia; order Artiodactyla; family Camelidae; genus Camelus; species Camelus ferus. The sequence goes on from NC_045731.1 coordinate 23,419,593, forward strand.
TGCAAACACCAATCCATACATATATATGGGGAGGTACTAGCTCCAACTCGGTTTTACAGTGAAAATTACAGGAACATCAAACCGACACTGGGAAACAGACTGAGAAACCAGACTAAAAGTTTCTACTGCAACCCGTTCCCTTTGTGCTAGATGAACTAACGTGTCTCAACGTGATCATTTCTAAAGAGATAAGTGTGTGTGAAAGCCGTCCTTCACCTAGATTTTTGGGAACACAAACTTTATTTTCAGTTGCAAACTCCAATCCATACATGTATATGGGCTGGTACAAGCTCCAACACGGTTTTACAGTGATAACTGCAGGAACTTCAAATCGGCACTAGGAAACAGACTGAGAATCCAGAGTACAATTTTCAGCTGCAAACAGTTCACTTTTTCTACATTAATGAAAGTCTCTCCACATGCTCAGTTCTGATAGATTAGTGTGTGTGAACGCCGTCCTTCACATAGCTTCTTGGGAACACAAAGTTTCATTCAGTTGCAAACTCCAATCTTTACATATATATGGGGAGTACTAGCTACAACTCGATTTTATAGTGAAAACTGCAGGGACTTTAAACAGTCACTAGGAATCAGACTGAGAATCCAGAGTAAACGTTTTTCCTGCAACACGTTACCATTTTTGCTAGATGAACGAAATTCTCCCCACATGCTCAGTTCTGAGAGATAATTGTGTGTGAAAGCCGTCCTTCACCTAGCTTGTAGGGAACACAAAGTTTCTTTTCAGTTCCAAACTCCACTCCTTATTTTTATATTTGGAGGTACTAGCACAAACACGGTTTTACAGTGAAACTGCAGGAACTTCAAACCAGCACTTGGAAACAGACTGAGAATCCAGAGTAAAAGTTTCTCCTGCAACCCGTTCCATTTGTGATAGATAAACGAACGTCTCTCAACATGCTCAGTTCTGAGAGATATGTGTGTGTGAAAGCCTTCCTTCACCTAGCTTTTTGGGAACACAAAGTTTGTTTTCAGGTGCAAACACCATTCCATACATATATATGGGGATGGTATTGGCTCCAAATCGGTTTTACAGTGAAAACTCAGGAACTTCAAACCGACACTGGGAAACAGACTGAGAAAGCAGAGTAAAAGTTTCTCCTGCAATCCGTTACCTTTGTGCTAGATGAACGAAGTCTCTCCACATGCTCACTTCTGAGTGATAAGTGTGTGTGAAATCCGTCCTTCACCTAGCTTGTTGGGAACACAAAGATTCTTTTCAGTTGCAAACACCACTCCTTACATATATATGGGGAGTTACAAGTTCCAACTAAGTTTTACAGTGAAAACTGCAGGAAATTCAAACAAGCACTAGGAAACAGACAGAGAAAACAGAGTAAATGTTTCTCCTGCAACCCGTACCATTTGTGATAGATGAACGAATTTCCCTCCACATGCTCAGTTCTGAGAGATAAGTGTGAGTGAAACCTTCCTTCACTTAGCTTGTTGGGAACACAAAGAATATTTTCAGTACTAAACTCCACTCCTTACATATTTATTGGGAGGTACTAGCTCCAACTCGTTTTAAAATGAAAACTGCAGGAACGTCCAAACGGCAATTGGAATCACAGTGAGAAACCAGAGAAAAAGTTTCTACTGCAACAGGTTCCCTTTGTGCTAGATGAACAAACGTCTCTCCACATGCTCAGATCTGAGAGATAAGTGTGTGTTAAAGCCGAACTTCACTTAACCTGTTGGGAACACAAAGTTTCTTTAGTTGCAAACTCCACTCCATACATATTTATGAGGAGTTGCTACCTCCAACTCGGTTTTACAGTGAAAACTGCAGGAACATCAAACCGGCACTAGGAATCAGACAGAGATTCCAGAGTATTAGTTTATCCTGCAACACGTTCCCTTTTTGCTAGATGAAAGAAAACTCCTCCACATGCTCACTTCTGAGAGATAAGTGTGTGTTAAAGCCGTCCTTAACCTAGCTTGTTGGGAACTCAAAATTTATTTACAGTTGCCAACTCAAATCCATACATATATATGGGGAAGTTCAAGCTCCAAATCGGTTTTACAGTGAAAACTGCAGGAACATCAAACCGGCACTAGCAAACAGACTGAGAAACCAGAGTAAAAGTTTCTCCTGAAACCTGTTCACTTTGTGCTAGATAAACGAAAGTCTCTCCACATGCTCAGGTCTGAGAGTTAATTGTGTGTGAAATCCGTCCTTCACATAGCTTGTTGGGAACACAAACTTTCTTTTCAGTTGCAAACTCCACTACATACATATATATGGGTAGGTACTAGCTCCAACACGGTTTTATACTGAAAACTGCGGGAACTTCAAAGAGGCACTAGGAATCAGTCTGAGAACCCAGAGTAAAAGATTCTCCTGCAACCCGTTCACTTTGTGATAGATGAACGAACGTCTCTCCACATGTTCAGTTCTGAGGGATAAGGGTTTGTGAAAGCTGTCCTTCAACTAGCTCGTTGGAACACAAACTTTCTTTTCAGTTGCAAACTCCACTCCATAAATATATATGGGGAGGTACTAGCTCCAACACGGTTTTATAGTGAAAACTGCAGGAACTACAAACCGGCAGTAGGAAACACACTGAGAAACCAGAGTAATAGTTTCTCCTGCATCCCGTTCCCTTTATGCTAGATGAACGAAAGTCTCTCCACATGCTCAGTACTGACATAGGAGTGTGGGTTACAGCCAGTACTTCACCTAGCATTTTGGGAACACAAAGTTTCTTTTCATTTGCAAACTAAACTCCGTATATATATATGGGGAGGTACCAGCTCCAACTCGGTTTTACAGTGAAAACTGCAAAAACTTCATACCGTCACTAGGAAACAGACTGATAAACCAGAGTAAATATTTCAACTGCAACCCGTTCCCTTTCTGCTAGATGAACGATCGTCTCTACAGATGCTCAGTTCTGAGAGATAAATGTGTGTGAAAGCCGAAATTCACCTAGCTTCTTGGGAACACAAAGATTCTTTTCAGATGCAAACACCACTCCTTACATAAATATGGGGAGGTACTAGCTCCAACTCTATTTTACAGTGAAAACTGCAGGAATTTCAAACAGGCACAAGGAAACAGACTGAGAAAACAGAGTAAAAGTTTCTCCTGCAACCCGTTCCATTTGTGCTAGATGAACGAACGTGTCTCCACATGCTCAGTTCGGAGTTATAAGTGTTTGTGAAAGCCGTCCTTCACCTAGCTTGTTGGGATAACAAAGTTTCTTTTCAGTTGCAATTTCCACTCCATGGATATATGTGGGGAGGTACCAGCCCCAACTCGGTTTTACAGTGAAAACTGCAGGAACTTCAAACCGGCACTTGGAAACAAACTGAGAATCCAGAGTAATATTTTCTCCTGCAAGCCGTTCCATTTGTGTTAGATGAACGAACGTCTCTCCACATGCTCAGTTCTGAAAGATAAGTGTGAGTGAAAACCTGCCTTCACGTATCTTGTTGGGAACACAAAGAATCTTTTCAGTAGTAAACTCCACTCCTTACATATATATTGGGAGGTACATACTCCAACTCGGTTTTACAATGAAAACTGCAGGAACGTCCAAACGGCAATTGGAAACACACTGAGAAACCAGCGTAAAAGTTTCTCCTGCAACCGGTTCCCTTTGTGCTAGATGACCGAAAGTCTATCCACATGATCAGTTCTGAGAGTTATGTGTGAGTGAAATACAAACTTCACCTAACTTGTTGGGAACACAAAGTTTCTTTTCAGTTGCAAACTCCACTCCATACATATTTCTGGGGAGGTGCTACCTCCAACTCGTTTTTACAGGGAAAACTACAGGAACATCAAAACGGCACTAGGAAACAGAATGAGATACCAGAGTAATAGTTTCTCCTGCAACACGTTCCCTTTTTGCTAGATGAAAGAAAACCCCTCCAAATGCTCAGTTCTGAGAGATAAGTGTGTGTTAAAGCCTTCCTTCATCTAGCTTGTTGGGAACACAAAGTTTATTTTTAGTTGCAAACTCCACTCCATACATATATATGGGGAGGTACAAGCCCAAACTCGGTTTTACAGTGAAAACTGCAGGAACATCAAACCGGCACGAGGAAACAGACTGAGAAACCAGAGTAATAGTTTCTCCTGCAACACGTTCCCTTTAAGCTAGATGAACGAACGTCTCTCCACATGCTCAGTTCTAAAGAGATAAGTGTGTGTGAAAGCCGTCCTCCACCTAGTTTCTTGGGAACAGAAACTTTCTTTTCAGTTGCAATCTCCAATCAATACATATATATGGGGAGGCTACTTCAAACTCGCTTTTACAGAGAAACCAGCAGGAACTTCAAAACGGCACTGGGAATCAGACAGAGAAACCAGAGTAAAAGTTTCTCCTGCAAACCGTTCCCTTTGTGCTAGATGAACAAACGTCTCTCCACATGCTCAGTACAGACAGATAAGTGTTTGAAAACCATACTTCACCTAGCTTTTTGGGAACACAAAGTTTCTTTTCAGTTGCAAACTCCACTCCTTACATATATATGGGGTGTACTAGCTCCAAATAGGTTTTACAGTGAAAACTGCAGGAACTTCAAACCGGCACTGAGAAACCAGAGTAAAATTTTCTCCTTTAACCCGATCCCTTTGTGCTAGATGAGCGAACGTCTCTCCACATGCTCAGTTCTGAGAGTTAAATGTGTGTGAAAGCCGTCCTTCAAATAGCTTTTTGGGAACACAAACTTTATTTTCAGTTGCAAACTCCAATCCATACATATATATGGAGTGGTACAAGCTCCAACACGGTTTTACAGTGATAACGGCAGGAACTTCAAATCGGCACTAGGAAACAGACTAGAATCAACAGTACAATTTTCACCTGCAAACAGTTCACTATTTCTACATTAATGAAAGTCTCTCCACATGCTCAGTTCTGATACATTAGTGTGTGTGAAAGACGTCCTTCACATAGCTTGTTGGGAACACAAATTTTCTTTTCAGTTGCAAACATGATTCCATACATATATAGGGGTAAGTACTAGCTCCAACTCGGTTTTACAGTGAAAACTGCAGGAACTTCAAACCGGCACTTGGAAACAGACTGAGAATCCAGAGTAAAAATTTACCTGCAACCCTTTCCCTTTCTGATAGATGAACGAAAGTCTACCCAAATGCTCAGTTCTGAGAGATAAGTGTGTGTGAAAGCCGTCCTTCACCTAGCTTGTTGGGAACACAAATTTTCTTTTCAGTTGCAAACACCAATCCATACATATATATGGGGAGGTACTAGCTCCAACTCGGTTTTACAGTGAAAATTACAGGAACATCAAACCGACACTGGGAAACAGACTGAGAAACCAGACTAAAAGTTTCTACTGCAACCCGTTCCCTTTGTGCTAGATGAACTAACGTGTCTCCACATGCTCAGTTCGGAGTTATAAGTGTTTGTGAAAGCCGTCCTTCACCTAGCTTGTTGGGATAACAAAGTTTCTTTTCAGTTACAATTTCCACTCCATGGATATATGTGGGGAGGTACCAGCCCCAACTCGGTTTTACAGTGAAAACTGCAGGAACTTCAAACCGGCACTTGGAAACAAACTGAGAATCCAGAGTAATATTTTCTCCTGCAAGCCGTTCCATTTGTGTTAGATGAACGAACGTCTCTCCACATGCTCAGTTCTGAAAGATAAGTGTGAGTGAAAACCTGCCTTCACGTATCTTGTTGGGAACACAAAGAATCTTTTCAGTAGTAAACTCCACTCCTTACATATATATTGGGAGGTACATACTCCAACTCGGTTTTACAATGAAAACTGCAGGAACGTCCAAACGGCAATTGGAAACACACTGAGAAACCAGCGTAAAAGTTTCTCCTGCAACCGGTTCCCTTTGTGCTAGATGACCGAAAGTCTACCCAAATGCTCAGTTCTGAGAGATAAGTGTGTGTGAAAGCCGTCCTTCACCTAGCTTGTTGGGAACACAAATTTTCTTTTCAGTTGCAAACACCAATCCATACATATATATGGGGAGGTACTAGCTCCAACTCGTTTTTACAGTGAAAATTACAGGAACATCAAACCGACACTGGGAAACAGACTGAGAAACCAGACTAAAAGTTTCTACTGCAACCCGTTCCCTTTGTGCTAGATGAACTAACGTGTCTCAACGTGATCATTTCTAAAGAGATAAGTGTGTGTTAAAGCCGTCCTTCACCTAGATTTTTGGGAACACAAATTTTATTTTCAGTTGCAAACTCCAATCCATACATGTATATGGGCTGGTACAAGCTCCAACACGGTTTTACAGTGATAACTGCAGGAACTTCAAATCGGCACTAGGAAACAAACTGAGAATCCAGAGTACAATTTTCAGCTGCAAACAGTTCACTTTTTCTACATTAATGAAAGTCTCTCCACATGCTCAGTTCTGATAGATTAGTGTGTGTGAACGCCGTCCTTCACATAGCTTCTTGGGAACACAAAGTTTCATTCAGTTGCAAACTCCAATCTTTACATATATATGGGGAGTACTAGCTACAACTCGATTTTATAGTGAAAACTGCAGGGACTTTAAACAGTCACTAGGAATCAGACTGAGAATCCAGAGTAAACGTTTTTCCTGCAACACGTTACCATTTTTGCTAGATGAACGAAATTCTCCCCACATGCTCAGTTCTGAGAGATAATTGTGTGTGAAAGCCGTCCTTCACCTAGCTTGTAGGGAACACAAAGTTTCTTTTCAGTTCCAAACTCCACTCCTTATTTTTATATTTGGAGGTACTAGCACAAACACGGTTTTATAGTGAAAACTGCAGGAACTTCAAACCAGCACTTGGAAACAGACTGAGAATCCAGAGTAAAAGTTTCTCCTGCAACCCGTTCCATTTGTGATAGATAAATGAACGTCTCTCAACATGCTCAGTTCTGAGAGATATGTGTGTGTGAAAGCCTTCCTTCACCTAGCTTTTTGGGAACACAAAGTTTGTTTTCAGGTGCAAACACCATTCCATACATATATATGGGGAGGTATTGGCTCCAAATCGGTTTTACAGTGAAAACTCAGGAACTTCAAACCGACACTGGGAAACAGACTGAGAAAGCAGAGTAAAAGTTTCTCCTGCAATCCGTTACCTTTGTGCTAGATGAACGAAAGTCTCTCCACATGCTCACTTCTGAGTGATAAGTGTGTGTGAAATCCGTCCTTCACCTAGCTTGTTGGGAACACAAAGATTCTTTTCAGTTGCAAACACCACTCCTTACATATATATGGGGAGTTACAAGTTCCAACTAAGTTTTACAGTGAAAACTGCAGGAAATTCAAACAAGCACTAGGAAACAGACAGAGAAAACAGAGTAAATGTTTCTCCTGCAACCCGTACCATTTGTGATAGATGAACGAATTTCCCTCCACATGCTCAGTTCTGAGAGATAAGTGTGAGTGAAACCTTCCTTCACTTAGCTTGTTGGGAACACAAAGAATATTTTCAGTACTAAACTCCACTCCTTACATATTTATTGGGAGGTACTAGCTCCAACTCGTTTTAAAATGAAAACTGCAGGAACGTCCAAACGGCAATTGGAATCACAGTGAGAAACCAGAGAAAAAGTTTCTACTGCAACAGGTTCCCTTTGTGCTAGATGAACAAACGTCTCTCCACATGCTCAGATCTGAGAGATAAGTGTGTGTTAAAGCCGAACTTCACTTAACCTGTTGGGAACACAAAGTTTCTTTTAGTTGCAAACTCCACTCCATACATATTTATGAGGAGTTGCTACCTCCAACTCGGTTTTACAGTGAAAACTGCAGGAACATCAAACCGGCACTAGGAATCAGACAGAGATTCCAGAGTATTAGTTTATCCTACAACACGTTCCCTTTTTGCTAGATGAAAGAAAACTCCTCCACATGCTCACTTCTGAGAGATAAGTGTGTGTTAAAGCCGTCCTTAAACTAGCTTGTTGGGAACTCAAAATTTATTTACAGTTGCAAACTCAAATCCATACATATATATGGGGAAGTTCAAGCTCCAAATCGGTTTTACAGTGAAAACTGCAGGAACATCAAACCGGCACTAGCAAACAGACTGAGAAACCAGAGTAAAAGTTTCTCCTGAAACCCGTTCACTTTGTGCTAGATAAACGAAAGTCTCTCCACATGCTCAGGTCTGAGAGTTAATTGTGTGTGAAATCCGTCCTTCACATAGCTTGTTGGGAACACAAACTTTCTTTTCAGTTGCAAACTCCACTACATACATATATATGGGTAGGTACTAGCTCCAACACGGTTTTATACTGAAAACTGCGGGAACTTCAAAGAGGCACTAGGAATCAGTCTGAGAACCCAGAGTAAAAGATTCTCCTGCAACCCGTTCACTTTGTGATACATGAACGAACGTCTCTCCACATGTTCAGTTCTGAGGGATAAGGGTTTGTGAAAGCTGTCCTTCAACTAGCTCGTTGGAACACAAACTTTCTTTTCAGTTGCAAACTCCACTCCATAAATATATATGGGGAGGTACTAGCTCCAACACGGTTTTATAGTGAAAACTGCAGGAACTACAAACCGGCAGTAGGAAACACACTGAGAAACCAGAGTAATAGTTTCTCCTGCATCCCGTTCCCTTTATGCTAGATGAACGAAAGTCTCTCCACATGCTCAGTACTGACATAGGAGTGTGGGTTACAGCCGTACTTCACCTAGCATTTTGGGAACACAAAGTTTCTTTTCATTTGCAAACTAAACTCCGTATATATATATGGGGAGGTACCAGCTCCAACTCGGTTTTACAGTGAAAACTGCAAAAACTTCATACCATCACTAGGAAACAGACTGATAAACCAGAGTAAATATTTCAACTGCAACCCGTTCCCTTTCTGCTAGATGAACGATCGTCTCTACAGATGCTCAGTTCTGAGAGATAAATGTGTGTGAAACCCGAAATTCACCTAGCTTCTTGGGAACACAAAGATTCTTTTCAGATGCAAACACCACTCCTTACATAAATATGGGGAGGTACTAGCTCCAACTCTATTTTACAGTGAAAACTGCAGGAATTTCAAACAGGCACAAGGAAACAGACTGAGAAAACAGAGTAAAAGTTTCTCCTGCAACCCGTTCCATTTGTGCTAGATGAACGAACGTGTCTCCACATGCTCAGTTCGGAGTTATAAGTGTTTGTGAAAGCCGTCCTTCACCTAGCTTGTTGGGATAACAAAGTTTCTTTTCAGTTGCAATTTCCACTCCATGGATATATGTGGGGAGGTACCAGCCCCAACTCGGTTTTACAGTGAAAACTGCAGGAACTTCAAACCGGCACTTGGAAACAAACTGAGAATCCAGAGTAATATTTTCTCCTGCAAGCCGTTCCATTTGTGTTAGATGAACGAACGTCTCTCCACATGCTCAGTTCTGAAAGATAAGTGTGAGTGAAAACCTGCCTTCACGTATCTTGTTGGGAACACAAAGAATCTTTTCAGTAGTAAACTCCACTCCTTACATATATATTGGGAGGTACATACTCCAACTCGGTTTTACAATGAAAACTGCAGGAACGTCCAAACGGCAATTGGAAACACACTGAGAAACCAGCGTAAAGTTTCTCCTGCAACCGGTTCCCTTTGTGCTAGATGACCGAAAGTCTATCCACATGATCAGTTCTGAGAGTTATGTGTGAGTGAAATACAAACTTCACCTAACTTGTTGGGAACACAAAGTTTCTTTTCAGTTGCAAACTCCACTCCATACATATTTCTGGGGAGGTGCTACCTCCAACTCGTTTTTACAGGGAAAACTACAGGAACATCAAAACGGCACTAGGAAACAGAATGAGATACCAGAGTAATAGTTTCTCCTGCAACACGTTCCCTTTTTGCTAGATGAAAGAAAACCCCTCCAAATGCTCAGTTCTGAGAGATAAGTGTGTGTTAAAGCCTTCCTTCATCTAGCTTGTTGGGAACACAAAGTTTATTTTTAGTTGCAAACTCCACTCCATACATATATATGGGGAGGTACAAGCCCAAACTCGGTTTTACAGTGAAAACTGCAGGAACATCAAACCGGCACGAGGAAACAGACTGAGAAACCAGAGTAATAGTTTCTCCTGCAACACGTTCCCTTTAAGCTAGATGAACGAACGTCTCTCCACATGCTCAGTTCTAAAGAGATAAGTGTGTGTGAAAGCCGTCCTCCACCTAGTTTCTTGGGAACAGAAACTTTCTTTTCAGTTGCAATCTCCAATCAATACATATATATGGGGAGGCTACTTCAAACTCGCTTTTACAGAGAAACCAGCAGGAACTTCAAAACGGCACTGGGAATCAGACAGAGAAACCAGAGTAAAAGTTTCTCCTGCAAACCGTTCCCTTTGTGCTAGATGAACAAACGTCTCTCCACATGCTCAGTACAGACAGATAAGTGTTTGAAAACCGTACTTCACCTAGCTTTTTGGGAACACAAAGTTTCTTTTCAGTTGCAAACTCCACTCCTTACATATATATGGGGTGTACTAGCTCCAAATAGGTTTTACAGTGAAAACTGCAGGAACTTCAAACCGGCACTGAGAAACCAGAGTAAAATTTTCTCCTTTAACCCGGTCCCTTTGTGCTAGATGAGCGAACGTCTCTCCACATGCTCAGTTCTGAGAGTTAAATGTGTGTGAAAGCCGTCCTTCAAATAGCTTTTTTGGGAACACAAACTTTATTTTCAGTTGCAAACTCCAATCCATACATATATATGGAGTGGTACAAGCTCCAACACGGTTTTACAGTGATAACGGCAGGAACTTCAAATCGGCACTAGGAAACAGACTGAGAATCAACAGTACAATTTTCACCTGCAAACAGTTCACTATTTCTACATTAAAGAAAGTCTCTCCACATGCTCAGTTCTGATACATTAGTGTGTGTGAAAGACGTCCTTCACATAGCTTGTTGGGAACACAAATTTTCTTTTCAGTTGCAAACATGATTCCATACATATATAGGGGTAAGTACTAGCTCCAACTCGGTTTTACAGTGAAAACTGCAGGAACTTCAAACCGGCACTTGGAAACAGACTGAGAATCCAGAGTAAAAATTTACCTGCAACCCTTTCCCTTTGTGATAGATGAACGAAAGTCTACCCAAATGCTCAGTTCTGAGAGATAAGTGTGTGTGAAAGCCGTCCTTCACCTAGCTTGTTGGGAACACAAATTTTCTTTTCAGTTGCAAACACCAATCCATACATATATATGGGGAGGTACTAGCTCCAACTCGGTTTTACAGTGAAAATTACAGGAACATCAAACCGACACTGGGAAACAGACTGAGAAACCAGACTAAAAGTTTCTACTGCAACCTGTTCCCTTTGTGCTAGATGAACTAACGTGTCTCAACGTGATCATTTCTAAAGAGATAAGTGTGTGTGAAAGCCGTCCTTCACCTAGATTTTTGGGAACACAAACTTTATTTTCAGTTGCAAACTCCAATCCATACATGTATATGGGCTGGTACAAGCTCCAACACGGTTTTACAGTGATAACTGCAGGAACTTCAAATCGGCACTAGGAAACAGACTGAGAATCCAGAGTACAATTTTCAGCTGCAAACAGTTCACTTTTTCTACATTAATGAAAGTCTCTCCACATGCTCAGTTCTGATAGATTAGTGTGTGTGAACGCCGTCCTTCACATAGCTTCTTGGGAACACAAAGTTTCATTCAGTTGCAAACTCCAATCTTTACATATATATGGGGAGTACTAGCTACAACTCGATTTTATAGTGAAAACTGCAGGGACTTTAAACAGTCACTAGGAATCAGACTGAGAATCCAGAGTAAACGTTTTTCCTGCAACACGTTACCATTTTTGCTAGATGAACGAAATTCTCCCCACATGCTCAGTTCTGAGAGATAATTGTGTGTGAAAGCCGTCCTTCACCTAGCTTGTAGGGAACACAAAGTTTCTTTTCAGTTCCAAACTCCACTCCTTATTTTTATATTTGGAGGTACTAGCACAAACACGGTTTTATAGTGAAAACTGCAGGAACTTCAAACCAGCACTTGGAAACAGACTGAGAATCCAGAGTAAAAGTTTCTCCTGCAACCCGTTCCATTTGTGATAGATAAACGAACGTCTCTCAACATGCTCAGTTCTGAGAGATATGTGTGTGTGAAAGCCTTCCTTCACCTAGCTTTTTGGGAACACAAAGTTTGTTTTCAGGTGCAAACACCATTCCATACATATATATGGGGAGGTATTGGCTCCAAATCGGTTTTACAGTGAAAACTCAGGAACTTCAAACTGACACTGGGAAACAGACTGAGAAAGCAGAGTAAAAGTTTCTCCTGCAATCCGTTACCTTTGTGCTAGATGAACGAAAGTCTCTCCACATGCTCACTTCTGAGTGATAAGTGTGTGTGAAATCCGTCCTTCACCTAGCTTGTTGGGAACACAAAGATTCTTTTCAGTTGCAAACACCACTCCTTACATATATATGGGGAGTTACAAGTTCCAACTAAGTTTTACAGTGAAAACTGCAGGAAATTCAAACAAGCACTAGGAAACAGATAAAACAGAGTAAATGTTTCTCCTGCAACCCGTACCATTTGTGATAGATGAACGAATTTCCCTCCACATGCTCAGTTCTGAGAGATAAGTGTGAGTGAAACCTTCCTTCACTTAGCTTGTTGGGAACACAAAGAATATTTTCAGTACTAAACTCCACTCCTTACATATTTATTGGGAGGTACTAGCTCCAACTCGTTTTAAAATGAAAACTGCAGGAACGTCCAAACGGCAATTGGAATCACAGTGAGAAACCAGAGAAAAAGTTTCTACTGCAACAGGTTCCCTTTGTGCTAGATGAACAAACGTCTCTCCACATGCTCAGATCTGAGAGATAAGTGTGTGTTAAAGCCGAACTTCACTTAACCTGTTGGGAACACAAAGTTTCTTTTAGTTGCAAACTCCACTCCATACATATTTATGAGGAGTTGCTACCTCCAACTCGGTTTTACAGTGAAAACTGCAGGAACATCAAACCGGCACTAGGAATCAGACAGAGATTCCAGAGTATTAGTTTATCCTGCAACACGTTCCCTTTTTGCTAGATAAAAGAAAACTCCTCCACATGCTCACTTCTGAGAGATAAGTGTGTGTTAAAGCCGTCCTTAACCTAGCTTGTTGGGAACTCAAAATTTATTTACAGTTGCAAACTCAAATCCATACATATATATGGGGAAGTTCAAGCTCCAAATCGGTTTTACAGTGAAAACTGCAGGAACATCAAACCGGCACTAGCAAACAGACTGAGAAACCAGAGTAAAAGTTTCTCCTGAAACCCGTTCACTTTGTGCTAGATAAACGAAAGTCTCTCCACATGCTCAGGTCTGAGAGTTAATTGTGTGTGAAATCCGTCCTTCACATAGCTTGTTGGGAACACAAACTTTCTTTTCAGTTGCAAACTCCACTACATACATATATATGGGTAGGTACTAGCTCCAACACGGTTTTATACTGAAAACTGCGGGAACTTCAAAGAGGCACTAGGAATCAGTCTGAGAACCCAGAGTAAAAGATTCTCCTGCAACCCGTTCACTTTGTGATAGATGAACGAACGTCTCTCCACATGTTCAGTTCTGAGGGATAAGGGTTTGTGAAAGCTGTCCTTCAACTAGCTCGTTGGAACACAAACTTTCTTTTCAGTTGCAAACTCCACTCCATAAATATATATGGGGAGGTACTAGCTCCAACACGGTTTTATAGTGAAAACTGCAGGAACTACAAACCGGCAGTAGGAAACACACTGAGAAACCAGAGTAATAGTTTCTCCTGCATCCCGTTCCCTTTATGCTAGATGAACGAAAGTCTCTCCACATGCTCAGTACTGACATAGGAGTGTGGGTTACAGCCGTACTTCACCTAGCATTTGGGAACACAAAGTTTCTTTTCATTTGCAAACTAAACTCCGTATATATATATGCGGAGGGTACCAGCTCCAACTCGGTTTTACAGTGAAAACTGCAAAAACTTCATACCGTCACTAGGAAACAGACTGATAAACCAGAGTAAATATTTCAACTGCAACCCGTTCCCTTTCTGCTAGATGAACGATCGTCTCTACAGATGCTCAGTTCTGAGAGATAAATGTGTGTGAAAGCCGAAATTCACCTAGCTTCTTGGGAACACAAAGATTCTTTTCAGATGCAAACACCACTCCTTACATAAATATGGGGAGGTACTAGCTCCAACTCTATTTTACAGTGAAAACTGCAGGAATTTCAAACAGGCACAAGGAAACAGACTGAGAAAACAGAGTAAAAGTTTCTCCTGCAACCCGTTCCATTTGTGCTAGATGAACGAACGTGTCTCCACATGCTCAGTTCGGAGTTATAAGTGTTTGTGAAAGCCGTCCTTCACCTAGCTTGTTGGGATAACAAAGTTTCTTTTCAGTTGCAATTTCCACTCCATGGATATATGTGGGGAGGTACCAGCCCCAACTCGGTTTTACAGTGAAAACTGCAGGAACTTCAAACCGGCACTTGGAAACAAACTGAGAATCCAGAGTAATATTTTCTCCTGCAAGCCGTTCCATTTGTGTTAGATGAACGAACGTCTCTCCACATGCTCAGTTCTGAAAGATAAGTGTGAGTGAAAACCTGCCTTCACGTATCTTGTTTGGAACACAAAGAATCTTTTCAGTAGTAAACTCCACTCCTTACATATATATTGGGAGGTACATACTCCAACTCGGTTTTACAATGAAAACTGCAGGAACGTCCAAACGGCAATTGGAAACACACTGAGAAACCAGCGTAAAAGTTTCTCCTGCAACCGGTTCCCTTTGTGCTAGATGACCGAAAGTCTATCCACATGATCAGTTCTGAGAGTTATGTGTGAGTGAAATACAAACTTCACCTAACTTGTTGGGAACACAAAGTTTCTTTTCAGTTGCAAACTCCACTCCATACATATTTCTGGGGAGGTGCTACCTCCAACTCGTTTTTACAGGGAAAACTACAGGAACATCAAAACGGCACTAGGAAACAGAATGAGATACCAGAGTAATAGTTTCTCCTGCAACACGTTCCCTTCTTGCTAGATGAAAGAAAACCCCTCCAAATGCTCAGTTCTGAGAGATAAGTGTGTGTTAAAGCCTTCCTTCATCTAGCTTGTTGGGAACACAAAGTTTATTTTTAGTTGCAAACTCCACTCCATACATATATATGGGGAGGTACAAGCCCAAACTCGGTTTTACAGTGAAAACTGCAGGAACATCAAACCGGCACGAGGAAACAGACTGAGAAACCAGAGTAATAGTTTCTCCTGCAACACGTTCCCTTTAAGCTAGATGAACGAACGTCTCTCCACATGCTCAGTTCTAAAGAGATAAGTGTGTGTGAAAGCCGTCCTCCACCTAGTTTCTTGGGAACAGAAACTTTCTTTTCAGTTGCAATCTCCAATCAATACATATATATGGGGAGGCTACTTCAAACTCGCTTTTACAGAGAAACCAGCAGGAACTTCAAAACGGCACTGGGAATCAGACAGAGAAACCAGAGTAAAAGTTTCTCCTGCAAAACCGTTCCCTTTGTGCTAGATGAACAAACGTCTCTCCACATGCTCAGTACAGACAGATAAGTGTTTGAAAACCGTACTTCACCTAGCTTTTTGGGAACACAAAGTTTCTTTTCAGTTGCAAACTCCACTCCTTACATATATATGGGGGTGTACTAGCTCCAAATAGGTTTTACAGTGAAAACTGCAGGAACTTCAAACCGGCACTGAGAAACCAGAGTAAAATTTTCTCCTTTAACCCGGTCCCTTTGTGCTAGATGAGCGAACGTCTCTCCACATGCTCAGTTCTGAGAGTTAAATGTGTGTGAAAGCCGTCCTTCAAATAGCTTTTTGGGAACACAAACTTTATTTTCAGTTGCAAACTCCAATCATACATGTATATGGGCTGGTACAAGCTCCAACACGGTTTTACAGTGATAACTGCAGGAACTTCAAATCGGCACTAGGAAACAGACTGAGAATCCAGAGAACAATTTTCACCTGCAAACAGTTCACTATTTCTACATTAATGAAAGTCTCTCCACATGCTCATTTCTGATACATTAGTGTGTGTGAAAGACGTCCTTCACATAGCTTGTTGGGAACACAAATTTTCTTTTCAGTTGCAAACATGATTCCATACATATATAGGGGTAAGTACTAGCTCCAACTCGGTTTTACAGTGAAAACTGCAGGAACTTCAAACCGGCACTTGGAAACAGACTGAGAATCCAGAGTAAAAATTTACCTGCAACCCTTTCCCTTTGTGATAGATGAACGAAAGTCTACCCAAATGCTCAGTTCTGAGAGATAAGTGTGTGTGAAAGCCGTCCTTCACCTAGCTTGTTGGGAACACAAATTTTCTTTTCAGTTGCAAACACCAATCCATACATATATATGGGGAGGGTACTAGCTCCAACTCGGTTTTACAGTGAAAATTACAGGAACATCAAACCGACACTGGGAAACAGACTGAGAAACCAGACTAAAAGTTTCTACTGCAACCCGTTCCCTTTGTGCTAGATGAACTAACGTGTCTCAACGTGATCATTTCTAAAGAGATAAGTGTGTGTGAAAGCCGTCCTTCACCTAGATTTTTGGGAACACAAACTTTATTTTCAGTTGCAAACTCCAATCCATACATGTATATGGGCTGGTACAAGCTCCAACACGGTTTTACAGTGATAACTGCAGGAACTTCAAATCGGCACTAGGAAACAGACTGAGAATCCAGAGTACAATTTTCAGCTGCAAACAGTTCACTTTTTCTACATTAATGAAAGTCTCTCCACATGCTCAGTTCTGATAGATTAGTGTGTGTGAACGCCGTCCTTCACATAGCTTCTTGGGAACACAAAGTTTCATTCAGTTGCAAACTCCAATCTTTACATATATATGGGGAGTACTAGCTACAACTCGATTTTATAGTGAAAACTGCAGGGACTTTAAACAGTCACTAGGAATCAGACTGAGAATCCAGAGTAAACGTTTTTCCTGCAACACGTTACCATTTCTGCTAGATGAACGAAATTCTCCCCACATGCTCAGTTCTGAGAGATAATTGTGTGTGAAAGCCGTCCTTCACCTAGCTTGTAGGGAACACAAAGTTTCTTTTCAGTTCCAAACTCCACTCCTTATTTTTATATTTGGAGGTACTAGCACAAACACGGTTTTACAGTGAAAACTGCAGGAACTTCAAACCAGCACTTGGAAACAGACTGAGAATCCAGAGTAAAAGTTTCTCCTGCAACCCGTTCCATTTGTGATAGATAAACGAACGTCTCTCAACATGCTCAGTTCTGAGAGATATGTGTGTGTGAAAGCCTTCCTTCACCTAGCTTTTTGGGAACACAAAGTTTGTTTTCAGGTGCAAACACCATTCCATACATATATATGGGGAGGTATTGGCTCCAAATCGGTTTTACAGTGAAAACTCAGGAACTTCAAACCGACACTGGGAAACAGACTGAGAAAGCAGAGTAAAAGTTTCTCCTGCAATCCGTTACCTTTGTGCTAGATGAACGAAAGTCTCTCCACATGCTCACTTCTGAGTGATAAGTGTGTGTGAAATCCGTCCTTCACCTAGCTTGTTGGGAACACAAAGATTCTTTCAGTTGCAAACACCACTCCTTACATATATATGGGGAGTTACAAGTTCCAACTAAGTTTTACAGTGAAAACTGCAGGAAATTCAAACAAGCACTAGGAAACAGACAGAGAAAACAGAGTAAATGTTTCTCCTGCAACCCGTACCATTTGTGATAGATGAACGAATTTCCCTCCACATGCTCAGTTCTGAGAGATAAGTGTGAGTGAAACCTTCCTTCACTTAGCTTGTTGGGAACACAAAGAATATTTTCAGTACTAAGCTCCACTCCTTACATATTTATTGGGAGGTACTAGCTCCAACTCGTTTTAAAATGAAAACTGCAGGAACGTCCAAACGGCAATTGGAATCACAGTGAGAAACCAGAGAAAAAGTTTCTACTGCAACAGGTTCCCTTTGTGCTAGATGAACAAACGTCTCTCCACATGCTCAGATCTGAGAGATAAGTGTGTGTTAAAGCCGAACTTCACTTAACCTGTTGGGAACACAAAGTTTCTTTTAGTTGCAAACTCCACTCCATACATATTTATGAGGAGTTGCTACCTCCAACTCGGTTTTACAGTGAAAACTGCAGGAACATCAAACCGGCACTAGGAATCAGACAGAGATTCCAGAGTATTAGTTTATCCTGCAACACGTTCCCTTTTTGCTAGATGAAAGAAAACTCCTCCACATGCTCACTTCTGAGAGATAAGTGTGTGTTAAAGCCGTCCTTAACCTAGCTTGTTGGGAACTCAAAATTTATTTACAGTTGCAAACTCAAATCCATACATATATATGGGGAAGTTCAAGCTCCAAATCGGTTTTACAGTGAAAACTGCAGGAACATCAAACCGGCACTAGCAAACAGACTGAGAAAACCAGAGTAAAAGTTTCTCCTGAAACCCGTTCACTTTGTGCTAGATAAACGAAAGTCTCTCCACATGCTCAGGTCTGAGAGTTAATTGTGTGTGAAATCCGTCCTTCACATAGCTTGTTGGGAACACAAACTTTCTTTTCAGTTGCAAACTCCACTACATACATATATATGGGTAGGTACTAGCTCCAACACGGTTTTATACTGAAAACTGCGGGAACTTCAAAGAGGCACTAGGAATCAGTCTGAGAACCAGAGTAAAAGATTCTCCTGCAACCCGTTCACTTTGTGATACATGAACGAACGTCTCTCCACATGTTCAGTTCTGAGGGATAAGGGTTTGTGAAAGCTGTCCTTCAACTAGCTCGTTGGAACACAAACTTTCTTTTCAGTTGCAAACTCCACTCCATAAATATATATGGGGAGGTACTAGCTCCAACACGGTTTTATAGTGAAAACTGCAGGAACTACAAACCGGCAGTAGGAAACACACTGAGAAACCAGAGTAATAGTTTCTCCTGCATCCCGTTCCCTTTATGCTAGATGAACGAAAGTCTCTCCACATGCTCAGTACTGACATAGGAGTGTGGGTTACAGCCGTACTTCACCTAGCATTTTGGGAACACAAAGTTTCTTTTCATTTGCAAACTAAACTCCGTATATATATATGGGGAGGTACCAGCTCCAACTCGGTTTTACAGTGAAAACTGCAAAAACTTCATACCGTCACTAGGAAACAGACTGATAAACCAGAGTAAATATTTCAACTGCAACCCGTTCCCTTTCTGCTAGATGAACGATCGTCTCTACAGATGCTCAGTTCTGAGAGATAAATGTGTGTGAAAGCCGAAATTCACCTAGCTTCTTGGGAACACAAAGATTCTTTTCAGATGCAAACACCACTCCTTACATAAATATGGGGGAGGTACTAGCTCCAACTCTATTTTACAGTGAAAACTGCAGGAATTTCAAACAGGCACAAGGAAACAGACTGAGAAAACAGAGTAAAAGTTTCTCCTGCAACCCGTTCCATTTGTGCTAGATGAACGAACGTGTCTCCACATGCTCAGTTCGGAGTTATAAGTGTTTGTGAAAGCCGTCCTTCACCTAAGCTTGTTGGGATAACAAAGTTTCTTTTCAGTTGCAATTTCCACTCCATGGATATATGTGGGGAGGTACCAGCCCCAACTCGGTTTTACAGTGAAAACTGCAGGAACTTCAAACCGGCACTTGGAAACAAACTGAGAATCCAGAGTAATATTTTCTCCTGCAAGCCGTTCCATTTGTGTTAGATGTACGAACGTCTCTCCACATGCTCAGTTCTGAAAGATAAGTGTGAGTGAAAACCTGCCTTCACGTATCTTGTTGGGAACACAAAGAATCTTTTCAGTAGTAAACTCCACTCCTTACATATATATTGGGAGGTACATACTCCAACTCGGTTTTACAATGAAAACTGCAGGAACGTCCAAACGGCAATTGGAAACACACTGAGAAACCAGAGTAAAAGTTTCTCCTGCAACACGTTCCCTTTAAGCTAGATGAACGAACGTCTCTCCACATACTCAGTTCTAAAGAGATAAGTGTGTGTGACAGCCGTCCTCCACCTAGTTTCTTGGGAACAGAAACTTTCTTTTCAGTTGCAATCTCCAATCAATACATATATATGGGGAGGCTAGTTCAAACTCGCATTTACAGAGAAACCAGCAGGAACTTCAAAACGGCACTGGGAATCAGACAGAGAAACCAGAGTAAAAGTTTCTCCTGCAAACCGTTCCCTTTGTGCTAGATGAACAAACGTCTCTCCACATGCTCAGTACAGACAGATAAGTGTTTGAAATCCGTCCTGCACCTACCTTGTTGGGAACACAAAGATTCTTTTCAGTTGCAAACTCCACCCCATACATATATAAGGGGAGGTACAACCTCCAACACGGTTTTACAGTGAAAACTGCAGGAACTTCAATACGGCACTAGGAAACAGACTGAGAAACCAGACAAAAACTTTCTCCTGCAACAGGTTCCCTTTATGCTAGATGAACAAACGTCTCTCCACATGCTCAGATCTGAGAGATAAGTGTGTGTTAAAGCCGAACTTCACTTAACTTGTTGGGAACACAAAGTTTCTTTAGTTGCAAACTCCACTCCATACATATTTATGAGGAGTTGCTACCTCCAACTCGGTTTTACAGTGAAAACTGAAGGAACATCAAACCGGCACTAGGAATCAGACAGAGATTCCAGAGTATTAGTTTATCCTGCAACACGTTCCCTTTTTGCTAGATGAAAGAAAACTCCTCCACATGCTCACTTCTGAGAGATAAGTGTGTGTTAAAGCCGTCCTTAACCTAGCTTGTTGGGAACTCAAAATTTATTTACAGTTGCAACTCAAATCCATACATATATATGGGGAAGTTCAAGCTCCAAATCGGTTTTACAGTGAAAACTGCAGGAACATCAAACCGGCACTAGCAAACAGACTGAGAAACCAGAGTAAAAGTTTCTCCTGAAACCCGATCACTTTGTGCTAGATAAACGAAAGTCTCTCCACATGCTCAGGTCTGAGAGTTAATTGTGTGTGAAATCCGTCCTTCACATAGCTTGTTGGGAGCACAAACTTTCTTTTCAGTTGCAAACTCCACTACATACATATATATGGGTAGGTACTAGCTCCAACACGGTTTTTATACTGAAAACTGCGGGAACTTCAAAGAGGCACTAGGAATCAGTCTGAGAACCCAGAGTAAAAGATTCTCCTGCAACCCGTTCACTTTGTGATAGATGAACGAACGTCTCTCCACATGTCAGTTCTGAGGGATAAGGGTTTGTGAAAGCTGTCCTTCAACTAGCTCGTTGGAACACAAACTTTCTTTTCAGTTGCAAACTCCACTCCATAAATATATATGGGGAGGGTACTAGCTCCAACACGGTTTTACAGTGAAAACTGCAGGAACTTCAAACCGGCACTGAGAAACCAGAGTAAAATTTTCTCCTTTAACCCGGTCCCTTTGTGCTAGATGAGCGAACGTCTCTCCACATGCTCAGTTCTGAGAGTTAAATGTGTGTGAAAGCCGTCCTTCAAATAGCTTTTTGGGAACACAAACTTTATTTTCAGTTGCAAACTCCAATCCATACATATATATGGAGTGGTACAAGCTCCAACACGGTTTTACAGTGATAACTGCAGGAACTTCAAATCGGCACTAGGAAACAGACTAGAATCAACAGTACAATTTTCACCTGCAAACAGTTCACTATTTCTACATTAATGAAAGTCTCTCCACATGCTCAGTTCTGATACATTAGTGTGTGTGAAAGACGTCCTTCACATAGCTTTTTGGGAACACAAATTTTCTTTTCAGTTGCAAACATGATTCCATACATATATAGGGGTAAGTACTAGCTCCAACTCGGTTTTACAGTGAAAACTGCAGGAACTTCAAACCGGCACTTGGAAACAGACTGAGAATCCAGAGTAAAAATTTACCTGCAACCCTTTCCCTTTGTGATAGATGAACGAAAGTCTACCCAAATGCTCAGTTCTGAGAGATAAGTGTGTGTGAAAGCCGTCCTTCACCTAGCTTGCTGGGAACACAAATTTTCTTTTCAGTTGCAAACACCAATCCATACATATATATGGGGAGGTACTAGCTCCAACTCGGTTTTACAGTGAAAATTACAGGAACATCAAACCGACACTGGGAAACAGACTGAGAAACCAGACTAAAAGTTTCTACTGCAACCCGTTCCCTTTGTGCTAGATGAACTAACGTGTCTCAACGTGATCATTTCTAAAGAGATAAGTGTGTGTGAAAGCCGTCCTTCACCTAGATTTTTGGGAACACAAACTTTATTTTCAGTTGCAAACTCCAATCCATACATGTATATGGGCTGGTACAAGCTCCAACACGGTTTTACAGTGATAACTGCAGGAACTTCAAATCGGCACTAGGAAACAGACTGAGAATCCAGAGTACAATTTTCAGCTGCAAACAGTTCACTTTTTCTACATTAATGAAAGTCTCTCCACATGCTCATTTCTGATAGATTAGTGTGTGTGAACGCCGTCCTTCACATAGCCTCTTGGGAACACAAAGTTTCATTCAGTTGCAAACTCCAATCTTTACATATATATGGGGAGTACTAGCTACAACTCGATTTTATAGTGAAAACTGCAGGGACTTTAAACAGTCACTAGGAATCAGACTGAGAATCCAGAGTAAACGTTTTTCCTGCAACACCTTACCATTTTTGCTAGATGAACGAAATTCTCCCCACATGCTCAGTTCTGAGAGATAATTGTGTGTGAAAGCCGTCCTTCAACTAGCTTGTAGGGAACACAAAGTTTCTTTTCAGTTCCAAACTCCACTCCTTATTTTTATATTTGGAGGTACTAGCACAAACACGGTTTTACAGTGAAAACTGCAGGAACTTCAAACCAGCACTTGGAAACAGACTGAGAATCCAGAGTAAAAGTTTCTCCTGCAACCCGTTCCATTTGTGATAGATAAACGAACGTCTCTCAACATGCTCAGTTCTGAGAGATATGTGTGTGTGAAAGCCTTACTTCACCTAGCTTTTTGGGAACACAAAGTTTGTTTTCAGGTGCAAACACCATTCCATACATATATATGGGGAGGTATTGGCTCCAAATCGGTTTTACAGTGAAAACTCAGGAACTTCAAACCGACACTGGGAAACAGACTGAGAAAGCAGAGTAAAAGTTTCTCCTGCAATCCGTTACCTTTGTGCTAGATGAACGAAAGTCTCTCCACATGCTCACTTCTGAGTGATAAGTGTGTGTGAAATCCGTCCTTCACCTAGCTTGTTGGGAACACAAAGATTCTTTTCAGTTGCAAACACCACTCCTTACATATATATGGGGAGTTACAAGTTCCAACTAAGTTTTACAGTGAAAACTGCAGGAAATTCAAACAAGCACTAGGAAACAGACAGAGAAAACAGAGTAAATGTTTCTCCTGCAACCCGTACCATTTGTGATAGATGAACGAATTTCCCTCCACATGCTCAGTTCTGAGAGATAAGTGTGAGTGAAACCTTCCTTCACTTAGCTTGTTGGGAACACAAAGAATATTTTCAGTACTAAACTCCACTCCTTACATATTTATTGGGAGGTACTAGCTCCAACTCGTTTTAAAATGAAAACTGCAGGAACGTCCAAACGGCAATTGGAATCACAGTGAGAAACCAGAGAAAAAGTTTCTACTGCAACAGGTTCCCTTTGTGCTAGATGAACAAACGTCTCTCCACATGCTCAGATCTGAGAGATAAGTGTGTGTTAAAGCCGAACTTCACTTAACCTGTTGGGAACACAAAGTTTCTTTTAGTTGCAAACTCCACTCCATACAAATTTATGAGGAGTTGCTACCTCCAACTCGGTTTTACAGTGAAAACTGCAGGAACATCAAACCGGCACTAGGAATCAGACAGAGATTCCAGAGTATTAGTTTATCCTGCAACACGTTCCCTTTTTGCTAGATGAAAGAAAACTCCTCCACATGCTCACTTCTGAGAGATAAGTGTGTGTTAAAGCCGTCCTTAAACTAGCTTGTTGGGAACTCAAAATTTATTTAAAGTTGCAAACTCAAATCCATACATATATATGGGGAAGTTCAAGCTCCAAATCGGTTTTACAGTGAAAACTGCAGGAACATCAAACCGGCACTAGCAAACAGACTGAGAAACCAGAGTAAAAGTTTCTCCTGAAACCCGTTCACTTTGTGCTAGATAACGAAAGTCTCTCCACATGCTCAGGTCTGAGAGTTAATTGTGTGTGAAATCCGTCCTTCACATAGCTTGTTGGGAACACAAACTTTCTTTTCAGTTGCAAACTCCACTACATACATATATATGGGTAGGTACTAGCTCCAACACGGTTTTATACTGAAAAACTGCGGGAACTTCAAAGAGGCACTAGGAATCAGTCTGAGAACCCAGAGTAAAAGATTCTCCTGCAACCCGTTCACTTTGTGATAGATGAACGAACGTCTCTCCACATGTTCAGTTCTGAGGGATAAGGGTTTGTGAAAGCTGTCCTTCAACTAGCTCGTTGGAACACAAACTTTCTTTTCAGTTGCAAACTCCACTCCATAAATATATATGGGGAGGTACTAGCTCCAACACGGTTTTATAGTGAAAACTGCAGGAACTACAAACCGGCAGTAGGAAACACACTGAGAAACCAGAGTAATAGTTTCTCCTGCATCCCGTTCCCTTTATGCTAGATGAACGAAAGTCTCTCCACATGCTCAGTACTGACATAGGAGTGTGGGTTACAGCCGTACTTCACCTAGCATTTTGGGAACACAAAGTTTCTTTTCATTTGCAAACTAAACTCCGTATATATATATGGGGAGGTACCAGCTCCAACTCGGTTTTACAGTGAAAACTGCAAAAACTTCATACCGTCACTAGGAAACAGACTGATAAACCAGAGTAAATATTTCAACTGCAACCCGTTCCCTTTCTGCTAGATGAACGATCGTCTCTACAGATGCTCAGTTCTGAGAGATAAATGTGTGTGAAAGCCGAAATTCACCTAGCTTCTTGGGAACACAAAGATTCTTTTCAGATGCAAACACCACTCCTTACATAAATATGGGGAGGTACTAGCTCCAACTCTATTTTACAGTGAAAACTGCAGGAATTTCAAACAGGCACAAGGAACAGACTGAGAAAACAGAGTAAAAGTTTCTCTTGCAACCCGTTCCATTTGTGCTAGATGAACGAACGTGTCTCCACATGCTCAGTTCGGAGTTATAAGTGTTTGTGAAAGCCGTCCTTCACCTAGCTTGTTGGGATAACAAAGTTTCTTTTCAGTTGCAATTTCCACTCCATGGATATATGTGGGGAGGTACCAGCCCCAACTCGGTTTTACAGTGAAAACTGCAGGAACTTCAAACCGGCACTTGGAAACAAACTGAGAATCCAGAGTAATATTTTCTCCTGCAAGCCGTTCCATTTGTGTTAGATGAACGAACGTCTCTCCACATGCTCAGTTCTGAAAGATAAGTGTGAGTGAAAACCTGCCTTCACGTATCTTGTTGGGAACACAAAGAATCTTTTCAGTAGTAAACTCCACTCCTTACATATATATTGGGAGGTACATACTCCAACTCGGTTTTACAATGAAAACTGCAGGAACGTCCAAACGGCAATTGGAAACACACTGAGAAACCAGCGTAAAAGTTTCTCCTGCAACCGGTTCCCTTTGTGCTAGATGACCGAAAGTCTATCCACATGATCAGTTCTGAGAGTTATGTGTGAGTGAAATACAACTTCACCTAACTTGTTGGGAACACAAAGTTTCTTTTCAGTTGCAAACTCCACTCCATACATATTTCTGGGGAGGTGCTACCTCCAACTCGTTTTTACAGGGAAAACTACAGGAACATCAAAACGGCACTAGGAAACAGAATGAGATACCAGAGTAATAGTTTCTCCTGCAACACGTTCCCTTTTTGCTAGATGAAAGAAAACCCCTCCAAATGCTCAGTTCTGAGAGATAAGTGTGTGTTAAAGCCTTCCTTCATCTAGCTTGTTGGGAACACAAAGTTTATTTTTAGTTGCAAACTCCACTCCATACATATATATGGGGAGGTACAAGCCCAAACTCGGTTTTACAGTGAAAACTGCAGGAACATCAAACCGGCACGAGGAAACAGACTGAGAAACCAGAGTAATAGTTTCTCCTGCAACACGTTCCCTTTAAGCTAGATGAACGAACGTCTCTCCACATGCTCAGTTCTAAAGAGATAAGTGTGTGTGAAAGCCGTCCTCCACCTAGTTTCTTGGGAACAGAAACTTTCTTTTCAGTTGCAATCTCCAATCAATACATATATATGGGGAGGCTAGTTCAAACTCGCTTTTACAGAGAAACCAGCAGGAACTTCAAAACGGCACTGGGAATCAGACAGAGAAACCAGAGTAAAAGTTTCTCCTGCAAACAGTTCCCTTTGTGCTAGATGAACAAACGTCTCTCCACATGCTCAGTACAGACAGATAAGTGTTTGAAATCCGTCCTTCACCTACCTTGTTGGGAACACAAAGATTCTTTTCAGTTGCAAACTCCACCCCATACATATATAAGGGGAGGTACAACATCCAACACGGTTTTACATTGAAAACTGCAGGAACTTCAATAAGGCACTAGGAAACAGACTGAGAAACCAGACAAAAACTTTCTCCTGCAACAGGTTCCCTTTGTGCTAGATGAACAAACGTCTCTCCACATGCTCAGATCTGAGAGATAAGTGTGTGTTAAAGCCGAACTTCACTTAACTTGTTGGGAGCACAAAGTTTCTTTTAGTTGCAAACTCCACTCCATACATATATATGAGGAGTTGCTACCTCCAACTCGGTTTTAAAGTGAAAACTGCAGGAACATCAAACCGGCACTAGGAATCAGATAGAGATTCCAGAGTATTAGTTTATCCTGCAACACGTTCCCTTTTTGCTAGATGAAAGAAAACTCCTCCACATGCTCACTTCTGAGAGAAAAGTGTGTGTTAAAGCCGTCTTTAACCTAGCTTGTTGGGAACTCAAAATTTATTTACAGTTGCAAACTCCAATCCATACATATATATGGGGAAGTTCAAGCTCCAAATCGGTTTTACAGTGAAAACTGCAGGAACATCAAACCGGCACTAGCAAACAGACTGAGAAACCAGAGTAAAAGTTTCTCCTGAAACCCGTTCACTTTGTGCTAGATAAACGAAAGTCTCTCCACATGCTCAGGTCTGAGAGTTAATTGTGTGTGAAATCCGTCCTTCACATAGCTTGTTGGGAACACAAACTTTCT
The DNA here is from genome assembly GCF_009834535.1 of Camelus ferus. NCBI lineage: Eukaryota > Metazoa > Chordata > Mammalia > Artiodactyla > Camelidae > Camelus > Camelus ferus. The sequence goes on from NC_045731.1 coordinate 23,446,862, forward strand.
TTTCAGTTGCAAACTCCACTCCATAAATATATATGGGGAGGTACTAGCTCCAACACGGTTTTATACTGAAAACTGCGGGAACTTCAAAGAGGCACTAGGAATCAGTCTGAGAACCCAGAGTAAAAGATTCTCCTGCAACCCGTTCACTTTGTGATAGATGAACGAACGTCTCTCCACATGTTCAGTTCTGAGGGATAAGGGTTTGTGAAAGCTGTCCTTCAACTAGCTCGTTGGAACACAAACTTTCTTTTCAGTTGCAAACATGATTCCATACATATATAGGGGTAAGTACTAGCTCCAACTCGGTTTTACAGTGAAAACTGCAGGAAATTCAAACCGGCACTTGGAAACAGACTGAGAATCCAGAGTAAAAATTTACCTGCAACCCTTTCCCTTTGTGATAGATGAACAAAAGTCTACCCAAATGCTCAGTTCTGAGAGATAAGTGTGTGTGAAAGCCGTCCTTCACCTAGCTTGTTGGGAACACAAATTTTCTTTTCAGTTGCAAACACCAATCCATACATATATATGGGGAGGTACTAGCTCCAACTCGGTTATACAGTGAAAATTACAGGAACATCAAACCGACACTGGGAAACAGACTGAGAAACCAGACTAAAAGTTTCTACTGCAACCCGTTCCCTTTGTGCTAGATGAACTAACGTGTCTCAACGTGATCATTTCTAAAGAGATAAGTGTGTGTGAAAGCCGTCCTTCACCTAGATTTTTGGGAACACAAACTTTATTTTCAGTTGCAAACTCCAATCCATACATGTATATGGGCTGGTACATGCTCCAACACGGTTTTACAGTGATAACTGCAGGAACTTCAAATCGGCACTAGGAAACAGACTGAGAATCCAGAGTACAATTTTCAGCTGCAAACAGTTCACTTTTTCTACATTAATGAAAGTCTCTCCACATGCTCAGTTCTGATAGATTAGTGTGTGTGAACGCCGTCCTTCACATAGCTTCTTGGGAACACAAAGTTTCATTCAGTTGCAAACTCCAATCTTTACATATATATGGGGAGTACTAGCTACAACTCGATTTTATAGTGAAAACTGCAGGGACTTTAAACAGTCACTAGGAATCAGACTGAGAATCCAGAGTAAACGTTTTTCCTGCAACACGTTACCATTTTTGCTAGATGAACGAAATTCTCCCCACATGCTCAGTTCTGAGAGATAATTGTGTGTGAAAGCCGTCCTTCACCTAGCTTGTAGGGAACACAAAGTTTCTTTTCAGTTCCAAACTCCACTCCTTATTTTTATATTTGGAGGTACTAGCACAAACACGGTTTTACAGTGAAAACTGCAGGAACTTCAAACCAGCACTTGGAAACAGACTGAGAATCCAGAGTAAAAGTTTCTCCTGCAACCCGTTCCATTTGTGATAGATAAACGAACGTCTCTCAACATGCTCAGTTCTGAGAAATATGTGTGTGTGAAAGCCTTCCTTCACCTAGCTTTTTGGGAACACAAACTTTGTTTTCAGGGGCAAACACCATTCCATACATATATATGGGGAGGTATTGGCTCCAAATCGGTTTTACAGTGAAAACTCAGCAACTTCAAACCGACACTGGGAAACAGACTGAGAAAGCAGAGTAAAAGTTTCTCCTGCAATCCGTTACCTTTGTGCTAGATGAACGAAAGTCTCTCCACATGCTCACTTCTGAGTGATAAGTGTGTGTGAAATCCGTCCTTCACCTAGCTTGTTGGGAACACAAAGATTCTTTTCAGTTGCAAACACCACTCCTTACATATATATGGGGAGTTACAAGTTCCAACTAAGTTTTACAGTGAAAACTGCAGGAAATTCAAACAAGCACTAGGAAACAGACAGAGAAAACAGAGTAAATGTTTCTCCTGCAACCCGTACCATTTGTGATAGATGAACGAATTTCCCTCCACATGCTCAGTTCTGAGAGATAAGTGTGAGTGAAACCTTCCTTCACTTAGCTTGTTGGGAACACAAAGAATATTTTCAGTACTAAACTCCACTCCTTACATATTTATTGGGAGGTACTAGCTCCAACTCGTTTTAAAATGAAAACTGTAGGAACATCCAAACGGCAATTGGAATCACAGTGAGAAACCAGAGAAAAAGTTTCTACTGCAAAAGGTTCCCTTTGTGCTAGATGAACAAACGTCTCTCCACATGCTCAGATCTGAGAGATAAGTGTGTGTTAAAGCCGAACTTCACTTAACCTGTTGGGAACACAAAGTTTCTTTTAGTTGCAAACTCCACTCCATACATATTTATGAGGAGTTGCTACCTCCAACTCGGTTTTACAGTGAAAACTGCAGGAACATCAAACCGGCACTAGGAATCAGACAGAGATTCCAGAGTATTAGTTTATCCTGCAACACGTTCCCTTTTTGCTAGATGAAAGAAAACTCCTCCACATGCTCACTTCTGAGAGATAAGTGTGTGTTAAAGCCGTCCTTAACCTAGCTTGTTGGGAACTCAAAATTTATTTACAGTTGCAAACTCAAATCCATACATATATATGGGGAAGTTCAAGCTCCAAATCGGTTTTACAGTGAAAACTGCAGGAACATCAAACCGGCACTAGCAAACAGACTGAGAAACCAGAGTAAAAGTTTCTCCTGAAACCCGTTCACTTTGTGCTAGATAAACGAAAGTCTCTCCACATGCTCAGGTCTGAGAGTTAATTGTGTGTGAAATCCGTCCTTCACATAGCTTGTTGGGAACACAAACTTTCTTTTCAGTTGCAAACTCCACTACATACATATATATGGGTAGGTACTAGCTCCAACACGGTTTTATACTGAAAACTGCGGGAACTTCAAAGAGGCACTAGGAATCAGTCTGAGAACCCAGAGTAAAAGATTCTCCTGCAACCCGTTCACTTTGTGATAGATGAACGAACGTCTCTCCACATGTTCAGTTCTGAGGGATAAGGGTTTGTGAAAGCTGTCCTTCAACTAGCTCGTTGGAACACAAACTTTCTTTTCAGTTGCAAACTCCACTCCATAAATATATATGGGGAGGTACTAGCTCCAACACGGTTTTATAGTGAAAACTGCAGGAACTACAAACCGGCAGTAGGAAACACACTGAGAAACCAGAGTAATAGTTTCTCCTGCATCCCGTTCCCTTTATGCTAGATGAACGAAAGTCTCTCCACATGCTCAGTACTGACATAGGAGTGTGGGTTACAGCCGTACTTCACCTAGCATTTTGGGAACACAAAGTTTCTTTTCATTTGCAAACTAAACTCCGTATATATATATGGGGAGGTACCAGCTCCAACTCGGTTTTACAGTGAAAACTGCAAAAACTTCATACCGTCACTAGGAAACAGACTGATAAACCAGAGTAAATATTTCAACTGCAACCCGTTCCCTTTCTGCTAGATGAACGATCGTCTCTACAGATGCTCAGTTCTGAGAGATAAATGTGTGTGAAAGCCGAAATTCACCTAGCTTCTTGGGAACACAAAGATTCTTTTCAGATGCAAACACCACTCCTTACATAAATATGGGGAGGTACTAGCTCCAACTCTATTTTACAGTGAAAACTGCAGGAATTTCAAACAGGCACAAGGAAACAGACTGAGAAAACAGAGTAAAAGTTTCTCCTGCAACCCGTTCCATTTGTGCTAGATGAACGAACGTGTCTCCACATGCTCAGTTCGGAGTTATAAGTGTTTGTGAAAGCCGTCCTTCACCTAGCTTGTTGGGATAACAAAGTTTCTTTTCAGTTGCAATTTCCACTCCATGGATATATGTGGGGAGGTACCAGCCCCAACTCGGTTTTACAGTGAAAACTGCAGGAACTTCAAACCGGCACTTGGAAACAAACTGAGAATCCAGAGTAATATTTTCTCCTGCAAGCCGTTCCATTTGTGTTAGATGAACGAACGTCTCTCCACATGCTCAGTTCTGAAAGATAAGTGTGAGTGAAAACCTGCCTTCACGTATCTTGTTGGGAACACAAAGAATCTTTTCAGTAGTAAACTCCACTCCTTACATATATATTGGGAGGTACATACTCCAACTCGGTTTTACAATGAAAACTGCAGGAACGTCCAAACGGCAATTGGAAACACACTGAGAAACCAGCGTAAAAGTTTCTCCTGCAACCGGTTCCCTTTGTGCTAGATGACCGAAAGTCTATCCACATGATCAGTTCTGAGAGTTATGTGTGAGTGAAATACAAACTTCACCTAACTTGTTGGGAACACAAAGTTTCTTTTCAGTTGCAAACTCCACTCCATACATATTTCTGGGGAGGTGCTACCTCCAACTCGTTTTTACAGGGAAAACTACAGGAACATCAAAACGGCACTAGGAAACAGAATGAGATACCAGAGTAATAGTTTCTCCTGCAACACGTTCCCTTTTTGCTAGATGAAAGAAAACCCCTCCAAATGCTCAGTTCTGAGAGATAAGTGTGTGTTAAAGCCTTCCTTCATCTAGCTTGTTGGGAACACAAAGTTTATTTTTAGTTGCAAACTCCACTCCATACATATATATGGGGAGGTACAAGCCCAAACTCGGTTTTACAGTGAAAACTGCAGGAACATCAAACCGGCACGAGGAAACAGACTGAGAAACCAGAGTAAAAGTTTCTCCTGCAACACGTTCCCTTTAAGCTAGATGAACGAACGTCTCTCCACATGCCCAGTTCTAAAGAGATAAGTGTGCGTGAAAGCCGTCCTCCACCTAGTTTCTTGGGAACAGAAACTTTCTTTTCAGTTGCAATCTCCAATCAATACATATATATGGGGAGGCTAGTTCAAACTCGCTTTTACAGAGAAACCAGCAGGAACTTCAAAACGGCACTGGGAATCAGACAGAGAAACCAGAGTAAAAGTTTCTCCTGCAAACCGTTCCCTTTGTGCTAGATGAACAAACGTCTCTCCACATGCTCAGTACAGACAGATAAGTGTTTGAAAACCGTACTTCACCTAGCTTTTTGGGAACACAAAGTTTCTTTTCAGTTGCAAACTCCACTCCTTACATATATATGGGGTGTACTAGCTCCAAATAGGTTTTACAGTGAAAACTGCAGGAACTTCAAACCGGCACTGAGAAACCAGAGTAAAATTTTCTCCTTTAACCCGGTCCCTTTGTGCTAGATGAGCGAACGTCTCTCCACATGCTCAGTTCTGAGAGTTAAATGTGTGTGAAAGCCGTCCTTCAAATAGCTTTTTGGGAACACAAACTTTATTTTCAGTTGCAAACTCCAATCCATACATGTATATGGGCTGGTACAAGCTCCAACACGGTTTTACAGTGATAACTGCAGGAACTTCAAATCGGCACTAGGAAACAGACTGAGAATCAACAGTACAATTTTCACCTGCAAACAGTTCACTATTTCTACATTAATGAAAGTCTCTCCACATGCTCAGTTCTGATACATTAGTGTGTGTGAAAGACGTCCTTCACATAGCTTGTTGGGAACACAAATTTTCTTTTCAGTTGCAAACATGATTCCATACATATATAGGGGTAAGTACTAGCTCCAACTCGGTTTTACAGTGAAAACTGCAGGAACTTCAAACCGGCACTTGGAAACAGACTGAGAATCCAGAGTAAAAATTTACCTGCAACCCTTTCCCTTTGTGATAGATGAACGAAAGTCTACCCAAATGCTCAGTTCTGAGAGATAAGTGTGTGTGAAAGCCGTCCTTCACCTAGCTTGTTGGGAACACAAATTTTCTTTTCAGTTGCAAACACCAATCCATACATATATATGGGGAGGTACTAGCTCCAACTCGGTTTTACAGTGAAAATTACAGGAACATCAAACCGACACTGGGGAAACAGACTGAGAAACCAGACTAAAAGTTTCTACTGCAACCCGTTCCCTTTGTGCTAGATGAACTAACGTGTCTCAACGTGATCATTTCTAAAGAGATAAGTGTGTGTGAAAGCCGTCCTTCACCTAGATTTTTGGGAACACAAACTTTATTTTCAGTTGCAAACTCCAATCCATACATGTATATGGCTGGTACAAGCTCCCAACACGGTTTTACAGTGATAACTGCAGGAACTTCAAATCGGCACTAGGAAACAGACCTGAGAATCCAGAGTACAATTTTCAGCTGCAAACAGTTCACTTTTTCTACATTAATGAAAGTCTCTCCACATGCTCAGTTCTGATAGATTAGTGTGTGTGAACGCCGTCCTTCACATAGCTTCTTGGGAACACAAAGTTTCATTCAGTTGCAAACTCCAATCTTTACATATATATGGGGGAGTACTAGCTACAACTCGATTTTATAGTGAAAACTGCAGGGACTTTAAACAGTCACTAGGAATCAGACTGAGAATCCAGAGTAAACGTTTTTCCTGCAACACGTTACCATTTTTGCTAGATGAACGAAATTCTCCCCACATGCTCAGTTCTGAGAGATAATTGTGTGTGAAAGCCGTCCTTCACCTAGCTTGTAGGGAACACAAAGTTTCTTTTCAGTTCCAAACTCCACTCCTTATTTTTTATATTTGGATGGGTACTAGCACAAACACGGTTTTACAGTGAAAACTGCAGGAACTTCAAACCAGCACTGGAAACAGACTGAGAATCCAGAGTAAAAGTTTCTCCTGCAACCCGTTCCATTTGTGATAGATAAACGAACGTCTCTCAACATGCTCAGTTCTGAGAGATATGTGTGTGTGGAAAGCCTTCCTTCACCTAGCTTTTTGGGAACACAAACTTTGTTTTCAGGGGCAAACACCATTCCATACATATATATGGGGAGGTATTGGCTCCAAATCGGTTTTACAGTGAAAACTCAGGAACTTCAAACCGACACTGGGAAACAGACTGAGAAAGCAGAGTAAAGTTTCTCCTGCAATCCGTTACCTTTGTGCTAGATGAACGAAAGTCTCTCCACATGCTCACTTCTGAGTGAAAAGTGTGTGTGAAATCCGTCCTTCACCTAGCTTGTTGGGAACACAAAGATTCTTTTCACTTGCAAATTCCACTAAATACATATATATGAGGAGTTGCTTCTACCTCCAACTCGGTTTTACAGTGAAAACTGCAGGAACATCAAACCGGCACTAGGAATCAGACAGAGATTCCAGAGTAGTATTAGTTATCCTGCAAACACGTTCCCTTTTTTGCTAGATGAAAGAAAAACTCCTCCACATGCTCACTTCTGAGAGATAAGTGTGTGTTAAAGCCGTCCTTAACCTAGCTTGTTGGGAACTCAAATTTATTTACAGTTGCAAACTCAAATCCATACATATATATGGATAAGTTCAAAGCTCCAAATCGGTTTTTACAGTGAAAACTGCAGGAACATCAAACCGGCACTAGCAAACAGACTGAGAAACCAGAGTAAAAGTTTCTCCTGAAACCCGTTCACTTTGTGCTAGATAAACGAAAGTCTCTCCACATGCTCAGGTCTGAGAGTTAATTGTGTGTGAAATCCGTCCTTCACATAGCTTGTTGGGAACACAAACTTTCTTTTCAGTTGCAAACTCCACTACATACATATATATGGGTAGGTACTAGCTCCAACACGGTTTTATACTGAAAACTGCGGGAACTTCAAAGAGGCACTAGGAATCAGTCTGAGAAACCCAGAGTAAAAGATTCTCCTGCAACCCGTTCACTTTGTGATAGATGAACGAACGTCTCTCCACATGTTCAGTTCTGAGGGATAAGGGTTTGTGAAAGCTGTCCTTCAACTAGCTCGTTGGAACACAAACTTTCTTTTCAGTTGCAAACTCCACTCCATAAATATATATGGGGAGGTACTAGCTCCAACACGGTTTTATAGTGAAAACTGCAGGAAACTACAAACCGGCAGTAGGAAACACACTGAGAAACCAGAGTAATAGTTTCTCCTGCATCCCGTTCCCTTTATGCTAGATGAACGAAAGTCTCTCCACATGCTCAGTACTGACATAGGAGTGTGGGTTACAGCCGTACTTCACCTAGCATTTTGGGAACACAAAGTTTCTTTCATTGCAAAACTAAACTCCGTATATATATATATGGGGAGGTACCAGCTCCAACTCGGTTTACAGTGAAAACTGCAAAAACTTCATACCGTCACTAGGAAACAGACTGATAAACCAGAGTAAAATATTTCAACTGCAACCCGTTCCCTTTCTGCTAGATGAACGATCGTCTCTACAGATGCTCAGTTCTGAGAGATAAATGTGTGTGAAAGCCGAAATTCACTAGCTTCTTGGGAACACAAAGATTCTTTTCAGATGCAAACACCACACTCCTATAAATATGGGGAGGTATAGCTCCAACTCTATTTTACAGTGAAAACTGCAGGAATTTCAAACAGGCACAAGGAAACAGACTGAGAAACAAAGTAAAAGTTTCTCCTGCAACCCGTTCCATTTGTGCTAGATGAACGAACGTGTCTCCACATGCTCAGTTCGGAGTTTATAAGTGTTTGTGAAAGCCGTCCTTCACCTAGCTTGTTGGGATAACAAAGTTTCTTTTCAGTTGCAATTTCCACTCCATGGATATGTGGGGAGGTACCAGCCCCAACTCGGTTTTACAGTGAAAACTGCAGGAACTTCAAACCGGCACTTGGAAACAAACTGAGAATCCAGAGTAATATTTTCTCCTGCAAGCCGTTCCATTTGTGTTAGATGAACGAACGTCTCTCCACATGCTCAGTTCTGAAAGATAAGTGTGAGTGAAAACCTGCCTTCACGTATCTTGTTGGGAACACAAAGAATCTTTTCAGTAGTAACTCCACTCCTTACATATATATTGGGAGGTACATACTCCAACTCGGTTTTACAATGAAAACTGCAGGAACGTCCAAACGGCAATTGGAAACACACTGAGAAACCAGCGTAAAAGTTTCTCCTGCAACCGGTTCCCTTTGTGCTAGATGACCGAAAGTCTATCCACATGATCAGTTCTGAGAGTTATGTGTGAGTGAAATACAAACTTCACCTAACTTGTTGGGAACACAAAGTTTCTTTTCAGTTGCAAACTCCACTCCATACATATTTCTGGGGAGGTGCTACCTCCAACTCGTTTTTACAGGGAAAACTACAGGAACATCAAAACGGCACTAGGAAACAGAATGAGATACCAGAGTAATAGTTTCTCCTGCAACACGTTCCCTTTTTGCTAGATGAAAGAAAACCCCTCCAAATGCTCAGTTCTGAGAGATAAGTGTGTGTTAAAGCCTTCCTTCATCTAGCTTGTTGGGAACACAAAGTTTATTTTTAGTTGCAAACTCCACTCCATATACATATATGGGGAGGTACAAGCCCAAACTCGGTTTTACAGTGAAAACTGCAGGAACATCAAACCGGCACGAGGAAACAGACTGAGAAACCAGAGTAAAGTTTCTCCTGCAACACGTTCCCTTTAAGCTAGATGAACGAACGTCTCTCCACATGCTCAGTTCTAAAGAGATAAGTGTGTGTGAAAGCCGTCCTCCACCTAGTTTCTTGGGAACAGAAACTTTCTTTTCAGTTGCAATCTCCAATCAATACATATATATGGGGAGGCTAGTTCAAACTCGCTTTTACAGAGAAACCAGCAGGAACTTCAAAACGGCACTGGGAATCAGACAGAGAAACCAGAGTAAAAGTTTCTCCTGCAAACCGTTCCCTTTGTGCTAGATGAACAAACGTCTCTCCACATGCTCAGTACAGACAGATAAGTGTTTGAAAACCGTACTTCACCTAGCTTTTTGGGAACACAAAGTTTCTTTTCAGTTGCAAACTCCACTCCTTACATATATATGGGTGTACTAGCTCCAAATAGGTTTTACAGTGAAAACTGCAGGAACTTCAAACCGGCACTGAGAAACCAGAGTAAAATTTTCTCCTTTAACCCGGTCCCTTTGTGCTAGATGAGCGAACGTCTCTCCACATGCTCAGTTCTGAGAGTTAAATGTGTGTGAAAGCCGTCCTTCAAATAGCTTTTTGGGAACACAAACTTTATTTTCAGTTGCAAACTCCAATCCATACATGTATATGGAGTGGTACAAGCTCCAACACGGTTTTACAGTGATAACTGCAGGAACTTCAAATCGGCACTAGGAAACAGACTGAATCAACAGTACAATTTTCACCTGCAAACAGTTCACTATTTCTACATTAATGAAAGTCTCTCCACATGCTCAGTTCTGATACATTAGTGTGTGTGAAAGACGTCCTTCACATAGCTTGTTGGGAACACAAATTTTCTTTTCAGTTGCAAACATGATTCCATACATATATAGGGGTAAGTACTAGCTCCAACTCGGTTTTACAGTGAAAACTGCAGGAAATTCAAACCGGCACTTGGAAACAGACTGAGAATCCAGAGTAAAAATTTACCTGCAACCCTTTCCCTTTGTGATAGATGAACGAAAGTCTACCCAAATGCTCAGTTCTGAGAGATAAGTGTGTGTGAAAGCCGTCCTTCACCTAGCTTGTTGGGAACACAAATTTTCTTTTCAGTTGCAACACCAATCCATACATATATATGGGGAGGTACTAGCTCCAACTCGGTTTACAGTGAAAATTACAGGAACATCAAACCGACACTGGGAAACAGACTGAGAAACCAGACTAAAAGTTTTACTGCAACCCGTTCCCTTTGTGCTAGATGAACTAACGTGTCTCAACGTGATCATTTCTAAAGAGATAAGTGTGTGTGAAAGCCGTCCTTCACCTAGATTTTTGGGAACACAAACTTTATTTTCAGTTGCAAACTCCAATCCATACATGTATATGGGCTGGTACAAGCTCCAACACGGTTTTACAGTGATAACTGCAGGAACTTCAAATCGGCACTAGGAAACAGACTGAGAATCCAGAGTACAATTTTCAGCTGCAAACAGTTCACTTTTTCTACATTAATGAAAGTCTCTCCACATGCTCAGTTCTGATAGATTAGTGTGTGTGAACGCCGTCCTTCACATAGCTTCTTGGGAACACAAAGTTTCATTCAGTTGCAAACTCCAATCTTTACATATATATGGGGAGTACTAGCTACAACTCGATTTTATAGTGAAAACTGCAGGGACTTTAAACAGTCACTAGGAATCAGACTGAGAATCCAGAGTAAACGTTTTTCCTGCAACACGTTACCATTTTGCTAGATGAACGAAATTCTCCCCACATGCTCAGTTCTGAGAGATTGTGTGTGAAAGCCGTCCTTCACCTAGCTTGTAGGGAACACAAAGTTTCTTTTCAGTTCCAAACTCCACTCCTTATTTTTATATTTGGAGGTACTAGCACAAACACGGTTTTACAGTGAAAACTGCAGGAACTTCAAACCAGCACTTGGAAACAGACTGAGAATCCAGAGTAAAAGTTTCTCCTGCAACCCGTTCCATTTGTGATAGATAAACGAACGTCTCTCAACATGCTCAGTTCTGAGAGATATGTGTGTGAAAGCCTTCCTTCACCTAGCTTTTTGGGAACACAAAGTTTTGTTTTCAGGTGCAAACACCATTCCATACATATATATGGGGAGGTATTGGCTCCAAATCGGTTTTACTGAAAACTCAGGAACTTCAAACCGACACTGGGAAACAGACTGAGAAAGCAGAGTAAAAGTTTCTCCTGCAATCCGTTACCTTTGTGCTAGATGAACGAAAGTCTCTCCACATGCTCACTTCTGAGTGATAAGTGTGTGTGAAATCCGTCCTTCACCTAGCTTGTTGGGAACACAAAGATTCTTTTCAGTTGCAAACACCACTCCTTACAATATATGGGGAGTTACAAGTTCCAACTAAGTTTTACAGTGAAAACTGCAGGAAATTCAAACAAGCACTAGGAAACAGACAGAGAAAACAGAGTAAATGTTTCTCCTGCAACCCGTACCATTTGTGATAGATGAACGAATTTCCCTCCACATGCTCAGTTCTGAGAGATAAGTGTGAGTGAAACCTTCCTTCACTTAGCTTGTTGGGAACACAAAGAATATTTTCAGTACTAAACTCCACTCCTTACATATTTATTGGGAGGTACTAGCTCCAACTCGTTTTAAAATGAAAACTGCAGGAACGTCCAAACGGCAATTGGAATCACAGTGAGAAACCAGAGAAAAAGTTTCTACTGCAACAGGTTCCCTTTGTGCTAGATGAACAAACGTCTCTCCACATGCTCAGATCTGAGAGATAAGTGTGTGTTAAAGCCGAACTTCACTTAACCTGTTGGGAACACAAAGTTTCTTTTAGTTGCAAACTCCACTCCATACATATTTATGAGGAGTTGCTACCTCCAACTCGGTTTTACAGTGAAAACTGCAGGAACATCAAACCGGCACTAGGAATCAGACAGAGATTCCAGAGTATTAGTTTATCCTGCAACACGTTCCCTTTTTGCTAGATGAAAGAAAACTCCTCCACATGCTCACTTCTGAGAGATAAGTGTGTGTTAAAGCCGTCCTTAACCTAGCTTGTTGGGAACTCAAAATTTATTTACAGTTGCAACTCAATCCATACATATATGGGGAAGTTCAAGCTCCAAATCGGTTTTACAGTGAAAACTGCAGGAACATCAAACCGGCACTAGCAAACAGACTGAGAAACCAGAGTAAAAGTTTCTCCTGAAACCCGTTCACTTTGTGCTAGATAAACGAAAGTCTCTCCACATGCTCAGGTCTGAGAGTTAATTGTGTGTGAAATCCGTCCTTCACATAGCTTGTTGGGAACACAAACTTTCTTTTCAGTTGCAAACTCCACTACATACATATATATGGGTAGGTACTAGCTCCAACACGGTTTTATACTGAAAACTGCGGGAACTTCAAAGAGGCACTAGGAATCAGTCTGAGAACCCAGAGTAAAAGATTCTCCTGCAACCCGTTCACTTTGTGATAGATGAACGAACGTCTCTCCACATGTTCAGTTCTGAGGGATAAGGGTTTGTGAAAGCTGTCCTTCAACTAGCTCGTTGGAACACAAACTTTCTTTTCAGTTGCAAACTCCACTCCATAAATATATATGGGGAGGTACTAGCTCCAACACGGTTTTATAGTGAAAACTGCAGGAACTACAAACCGGCAGTAGGAAACACACTGAGAAACCAGAGTAATAGTTTCTCCTGCATCCCGTTCCCTTTATGCTAGATGAACGAAAGTCTCTCCACATGCTCAGTACTGACATAGGAGTGTGGGTTACAGCCGTACTTCACCTAGCATTTTGGGAACACAAAGTTTCTTTTCATTTGCAAACTAAACTCCGTATATATATATGGGGAGGTACCAGCTCCAACTCGGTTTTACAGTGAAAACTGCAAAAACTTCATACCGTCACTAGGAAACAGACTGATAAACCAGAGTAAATATTTCAACTGCAACCCGTTCCCTTTCTGCTAGATGAACGATCGTCTCTACAGATGCTCAGTTCTGAGAGATAAATGTGTGTGAAAGCCGAAATTCACCTAGCTTCTTGGGAACACAAAGATTCTTTTCAGATGCAAACACCACTCCTTACATAAATATGGGGAGGTACTAGCTCCAACTCTATTTTACAGTGAAAACTGCAGGAATTTCAAACAGGCACAAGGAAACAGACTGAGAAAACAGAGTAAAAGTTTCTCCTGCAACCCGTTCCATTTGTGCTAGATGAACGAACGTGTCTCCACATGCTCAGTTCGGAGTTATAAGTGTTTGTGAAAGCCGTCCTTCACCTAGCTTGTTGGGATAACAAAGTTTCTTTTCAGTTGCAATTTCCACTCCATGGATATATGTGGGGAGGTACCAGCCCCAACTCGGTTTTACAGTGAAAACTGCAGGAACTTCAAACCGGCACTTGGAAACAAACTGAGAATCCAGAGTAATATTTTCTCCTGCAAGCCGTTCCATTTGTGTTAGATGAACGAACGTCTCTCCACATGCTCAGTTCTGAAAGATAAGTGTGAGTGAAAACCTGCCTTCACGTATCTTGTTGGGAACACAAAGAATCTTTTCAGTAGTAAACTCCACTCCTTACATATTATTGGGAGGTACATACTCCAACTCGGTTTTACAATGAAAACTGCAGGAACGTCCAAACGGCAATTGGAAACACACTGAGAAACCAGCGTAAAAGTTTCTCCTGCAACCGGTTCCCTTTGTGCTAGATGACCGAAAGTCTATCCACATGATCAGTTCTGAGAGTTATGTGTGAGTGAAATACAAACTTCACCTAACTTGTTGGGAACACAAAGTTTCTTTTCAGTTGCAAACTCCACTCCATACATATTTCTGGGGAGGTGCTACCTCCAACTCGTTTTTACAGGGAAAACTACAGGAACATCAAAACGGCACTAGGAAACAGAATGAGATACCAGAGTAATAGTTTCTCCTGCAACACGTTCCCTTTTTGCTAGATGAAAGAAAACCCCTCCAAATGCTCAGTTCTGAGAGATAAGTGTGTGTTAAAGCCTTCCTTCATCTAGCTTGTTGGGAACACAAAGTTTATTTTTAGTTGCAAACTCCACTCCATACATATATATGGGGAGGTACAAGCCCAAACTCGGTTTTACAGTGAAAACTGCAGGAACATCAAACCGGCACGAGGAAACAGACTGAGAAACCAGAGTAAGTTTCTCCTGCAACACGTTCCCTTTAAGCTAGATGAACGAACGTCTCTCCACATGCTCAGTTCTAAAGAGATAAGTGTGTGTGAAAGCCGTCCTCCACCTAGTTTCTTGGGAACAGAAACTTTCTTTTCAGTTGCAATCTCCAATCAATACATATATATGGGGAGGCTACTTCAAACTCGCTTTTACAGAGAAACCAGCAGGAACTTCAAAACGGCACTGGGAATCAGACAGAGAAACCAGAGTAAAAGTTTCTCCTGCAAACCGTTCCCTTTGTGCTAGATGAACAAAGTCTCTCCACATGCTCAGTACAGACAGATAAGTGTTTGAAAACCGTACTTCACCTAGCTTTTTGGGAACACAAAGTTTCTTTTCAGTTGCAAACTCCACTCCTTACATATATATGGGGTGTACTAGCTCCAAATAGGTTTTACAGTGAAAACTGCAGGAACTTCAAACCGGCACTGAGAAACCAGAGTAAAATTTTCTCCTTTAACCCGGTCCCTTTGTGCTAGATGAGCGAACGTCTCTCCACATGCTCAGTTCTGAGAGTTAAATGTGTGTGAAAGCCGTCCTTCAAATAGCTTTTTGGGAACACAAACTTTATTTTCAGTTGCAAACTCCAATCCATACATATATGGAGTGGTACAAGCTCCAACACGGTTTTACAGTGATAACTGCAGGAACTTCAAATCGGCACTAGGAAACAGACTGAGAATCAACAGTACAATTTTCACTGCAAACAGTTCACTATTTCTACATTAATGAAAGTCTCTCCACATGCTCAGTTCTGATACATTAGTGTGTGTGAAAGACGTCCTTCACATAGCTTGTTGGGAACACAAATTTTCTTTTCAGTTGCAAAATGATTCCATACATATATAGGGGTAAGTACTAGCTCCAACTCGGTTTTACAGTGAAAACTGCAGGAACTTCAAACCGGCACTTGGAAACAGACTGAGAATCCAGAGTAAAAATTTACCTGCAACCCTTTCCCTTTGTGATAGATGAACGAAAGTCTACCCAAATGCTCATTCTGAGAGATAAGTGTGTGTGAAAGCCGTCCTTCACCTAGCTTGTTGGGAACACAAATTTTCTTTTCAGTTGCAAACACCAATCCATACATATATGGGGAGGTACTAGCTCCAACTCGGTTTTACAGTGAAAATTACAGGAACATCAAACCGACACTGGGAAACAGACTGAGAAACCAGACTAAAAGTTTCTACTGCAACCCGTTCCCTTTGTGCTAGATGAACTACGTGTCTCAACGTGATCATTTCTAAAGAGATAAGTGTGTGTGAAAGCCGTCCTTCACCTAGATTTTTGGGAACACAACTTTATTTTCAGTTGCAAACTCCAATCCATACATGTATATGGGCTGGTACAAGCTCCAACACGGTTTTACAGTGATAACTGCAGGAACTTCAAATCGGCACTAGGAAACAGACTGAGAATCCAGAGTACAATTTTCAGCTGCAAACAGTTCACTTTTTCTACATTAATGAAAGTCTCTCCACATGCTCAGTTCTGATAGATTGTGTGTGAACGCCGTCCTTCACATAGCTTCTTGGGAACACAAAGTTTCATTCAGTTGCAAACTCCAATCTTTACATATATATGGGGAGTACTAGCTACAACTCGATTTTATAGTGAAAACTGCAGGGACTTTAAACAGTCACTAGGAATCAGACTGAGAATCCAGAGTAAACGTTTTTCCTGCAACACGTTACCATTTTTGCTAATGAACGAATTCTCCCCACATGCTCAGTTCTGAGAGATAATTGTGTGTGAAAGCCGTCCTTCACCTAGCTTGTAGGGAACACAAGTTTCTTTTCAGTTCCAAACTCCACTCCTTATTTTTTATTTGGAGGTACTAGCACAAACACGGTTTTACAGTGAAAACTGCAGGAACTTCAAACCAGCACTTGGAAACAGACTGAGAATCCAGAGTAAAAGTTTCTCCTGCAACCCGTTCCATTTGTGATAGATAAACGAACGTCTCTCAACATGCTCAGTTCTGAGAGATGTGTGTGTGAAAGCCTTCCTTCACCTAGCTTTTTGGGAACACAAAGTTTGTTTTCAGGTGCAAACACCATTCCATACATATATATGGGGTAGGTATTGGCTCCAAATCGGTTTTACAGTGAAAACTCAGGAACTTCAAACCGACACTCGGAAACACTGATGAAAGCAGAGTAAAAGTTTCTCCTGCAATCCGTTACCTTTGTGCTAGATGAACGAAAGTCTCTCCAATGCTCACTTCTGAGTGATAATGTGTGTGAAATCCGTCCTCACCTAGCTTGTTGGGAACACAAAGATTCTTTTCAGTTGCAAACACCACTCCTTACATATATATGGGGAGTTACAAGTTCCAACTAAGTTTTTACAGTGAAAACTGCAAAAATTCAACAAGCACTAGGAAACAACAGAGAAAACAGAGTAAATGTTTCTCCTGCAACCCGTACCATTTGTGATAGATGAACGAATTTCCCCCACATGCTCAGTTCTGAGAGATAAGTGTGAGTGAAACCTTCCTTCACTTAGCTGTTGGGAACACAAAGAATATTTTCAGTACTAAACTCCACTCCTTACATATTTATTGGGAGGTACTAGCTCCAACTCGTTTTAAATGAAAAACTGCAGGAACGTCCAAACGGCAATGGAATCACAGTGAGAAACCAGAGAAAAAGTTTCTACTGCAACAGGTTCCCTTTGTGCTAGATGAACAAACGTCTCTCCACATGCTCAGATCTGAGAGATAAGTGTGTGTTTAAAGCCGAACTTCACTTAACCTGTTGGGAACACAAAGTTTCTTTTAGTTGCAAACTCCCCCATACATATTTATGAGGAGTTGCTACCTCCAACTCGGTTTTACAGTGAAAACTGCAGGAACATCAAACCGGCACTAGGAATCAGACAGAGATTCCAGAGTATTAGTTTATCCTGCAACACGTTCCCTTTTTGCTAGATGAAAGAAAACTCCTCCACATGCTCACTTCTGAGAGATAAGTGTGTGTTAAAGCCGTCCTTAACCTAGCTTGTTGGGAACTCAAAATTTATTTACAGTTGCAAACTCAAATCCATACATATATATGGGGAAGTTCAAGCTCCAAATCGGTTTTACAGTGAAAACTGCAGGAACATCAAACCGGCACTAGCAAACAGACTGAGAAACCAGAGTAAAAGTTTCTCCTGAAACCCGTTCACTTTGTGCTAGATAAACGAAAGTCTCTCCACATGCTCAGGTCTGAGAGTTAATGTGTGTGAAATCCGTCCTTCACATAGCTTGTTGGGAACACAAACTTTCTTTTCAGTTGCAAACTCCACTACATACATATATATGGGTAGGTACTAGCTCCAACACGGTTTTATACTGAAAACTGCGGGAACTTCAAAGAGGCACTAGGAATCAGTCTGAGAACCCAGAGTAAAAGATTCTCCTGCAACCCGTTCACTTTGTGATGATCGAACGTCTCTCCACATGTTCAGTTCTGAGGGATAAGGGTTTGTGAAAGCTGTCCTTCAACTAGCTCGTTGGAACACAAACTTCTTT
Organism: Camelus ferus; assembly: GCF_009834535.1. Lineage (NCBI taxonomy): Eukaryota > Metazoa > Chordata > Mammalia > Artiodactyla > Camelidae > Camelus > Camelus ferus. The sequence continues at coordinate 23,464,919 of NC_045731.1, forward strand.
TCAGTTGCAAACTCCACTCCATAAATATATATGGGGAGGTACTAGCTCCAACACGGTTTTATAGTGAAAACTGCAGGAACTACAAACCGGCAGTAGGAAACACTGAGAAACCAGAGTAATAGTTTCTCCTGCATCCCCCCCTTTTTATGCTAGATGAACGAAAGTCTCTCCACATGCTCAGTACTGACATAGGAGTGTGTGGTTACAGCCGTACTTCACCTAGCATTTTGGGAACACAAAGTTTCTTTTCATTTGCAAACTAAACTCCGTATATATATATGGGAGGTACCAGCTCCAACTCGGTTTTTACAGTGAACTGCAAAAACTTCATACCGTCACTAGGAAACAGACTGATAAACCAGAGTAAATATTTCAACTGCAACCCGTTCCTTTTGCTAGATGAACGATCGTCTCTACAGATGCTCAGTTCTGAGAGATAAATGTGTGTGAAAGCCGAAATTCACCTAGCTTCTTGGGAACACAAAGATTCTTTTCAGATGCAAACACCACTCCTTACATAAATATGGGGAGGTACTAGCTCCAACTCTATTTTACAGTGAAAACTGCAGGAATTTCAAACAGGCACAAGGAAACAGACTGAGAAAACAGAGTAAAAGTTTCTCCTGCAACCCGTTCCATTTGTTAGATGAACGAACGTGTCTCCACATGCTCAGTTCGGAGTTATAAGTGTTTGTGAAAGCCGTCCTTCACCTAGCTTGTTGGGATAACAAAGTTTCTTTTCAGTTCAATTTCCACTCCATGGATATATGTGGGGAGGTACCAGCCCCAACTCGGTTTTACAGTGAAAACTGCAGGAACTTCAAACCGGCACTTGGAAACAAACTGAGAATCCAGAGTAATATTTTCTCCTGCAAGCCGTTCCATTTGTGTTAGATGAACGAACGTCTCTCCACATGCTCAGTTCTGAAAGATAAGTGTGAGTGAAAACCTGCCTTCACGTATCTTGTTGGGAACACAAAGAATCTTTTCAGTAGTAAACTCCACTCCTTACTATATATTGGGAGGTACATACTCCAACTCGGTTTTACAATGAAAACTGCAGGAACGTCCAAACGGCAATTGGAAACACACTGAGAAACCAGCGTAAAAGTTTCTCCTGCAACCGGTTCCCTTTGTGCTAGATGACCGAAAGTCTATCCACATGATCAGTTCTGAGAGTTATGTGTGAGTGAAATACAAACTCACCTAACTTGTTGGGAACACAAAGTTTCTTTTCAGTTGCAAACTCCACTCCATACATATTTCTGGGGAGGTGCTACCTCCAACTCGTTTTTACAGGAAAACTACAGGAACATCAAAACGGCACTAGGAAACAGAATGAGATACCAGAGTAATAGTTTCTCCTGCAACACGTTCCCTTTTTGCTAGATGAAAGAAAACCCCTCCAAATGCTCAGTTCTGAGAGATAAGTGTGTGTTAAAGCCTTCCTTCATCTAGCTTGTTGGGAACACAAAGTTTATTTTTAGTTGCAAACTCCACTCCATACATATATATGGGGAGGTACAAGCCCAAACTCGGTTTTACAGTGAAAACTGCAGGAACATCAAACCGGCACGAGGAAACAGACTGAGAAACCAGAGTAAAAGTTTCTCCTGCAACACGTTCCCTTTAAGCTAGATGAACGAACGTCTCTCCACATGCTCAGTTCTAAAGAGATAAGTGTGTGTGAAAGCCGTCCTCCACCTAGTTTCTTGGGAACAGAAACTTTCTTTTCAGTTGCAATCTCCAATCAATACATATATATGGGGAGGCTAGTTCAAACTCTCGCTTTTACAGAGAAACCAGCAGGAACTTCAAAACGGCACTGGGAATCAGACAGAGAAACCAGAGTAAAAGTTTCTCCTGCAAACCGTTCCCTTTGTGCTAGATGAACAAACGTCTCTCCACATGCTCAGTACAGACAGATAAGTGTTTGAAAACCGTACTTCACCTAGCTTTTTGGGAACACAAAGTTTCTTTTCAGTTGCAAACTCCACTCCTTACTATATATGGGGTGTACTAGCTCCAAATAGGTTTTACAGTGAAAACTGCAGGAACTTCAAACCGGCACTGAGAAACCAGAGTAAAATTTTCTCTCTTTAACCCGGTCCCTTTGTGCTAGATGAGCGAACGTCTCTCCACATGCTCAGTTCTGAGAGTTAAATGTGTGTGAAAGCCGTCCTTCAAATAGCTTTTTGGGAACACAAACTTTATTTTCAGTTGCAAACTCCAATCCATACATATATATGGAGTGGTACAAAGCTCCAACACGGTTTTACAGTGATAACTGCAGGAACTTCAAATCGGCACTAGGAAACAGACTAGAATCAACGTACAATTTTCACCTGCAAACAGTTCACTATTTCTACATTAATGAAAGTCTCTCCACATGCTCAGTTCTGATACATAAGTGTGTGTGAAAGACGTCCTTCACATAGCTTGTTGGGAACACAAATTTTCTTTTCAGTTGCAAACATGATTCCATACATATATAGGGGTAAGTACTAGCTCCAACTCGGTTTTACAGTGAAAACTGCAGGAACTTCAAACCGGCACTTGGAAACAGACTGAGAATCCAGAGTAAAAATTTACCTGCAACCCTTTCCCTTTGTGATAGATGAACGAAAGTCTACCCAAATGCTCAGTTCTGAGAGATAAGTGTGTGTGAAAGCCGTCCTTCACCTAGCTTGTTGGGAACACAAATTTTCTTTTCAGTTGCAACACCAATCCATACATATATATGGGGAGGTACTAGCTCCAACTCGGTTTTACAGTGAAAATTACAGGAACATCAACCGACACTGGGAAACAGACTGAGAAACCAGACTAAAAGTTTCTACTGCAACCCGTTCCCTTTGTGCTAGATGAACTAACGTGTCTCAACGTGATCATTTCTAAAGAGATAAGTGTGTGTGAAAGCCGTCCTTCACCTAGATTTTTGGGAACACAAACTTTATTTTCAGTTGCAAACTCCAATCCATACATGTATATGGGCTGGTACAAGCTCCAACACGGTTTTACAGTGATAACTGCAGGAACTTCAAATCGGCACTAGGAAACAGACTGAGAATCCAGAGTACAATTTTCAGCTGCAAACAGTTCACTTTTTCTACATTAATGAAAGTCTCTCCACATGCTCAGTTCTGATAGATTAGTGTGTGTGAACGCCGTCCTTCATATAGCTTCTTGGGAACACAAAGTTTCATTCAGTTGCAAACTCCAATCTTTACATATATATGGGGAGTACTAGCTACAACTCGATTTTATAGTGAAAACTGCAGGGACTTTAAACAGTCACTAGGAATCAGACTGAGAATCCAGAGTAAACGTTTTTCCTGCAACACGTTACCATTTTTGCTAGATGAACGAAATTCTCCCCACATGCTCAGTTCTGAGAGATAATTGTGTGTGAAAGCCGTCCTTCACCTAGCTTGTAGGGAACACAAAGTTTCTTTTCAGTTCCAAACTCCACTCCTTATTTTTATATTTGGAGGTACTAGCACAAACACGGTTTTACAGTGAAAACTGCAGGAACTTCAAACCAGCACTTGGAAACAGACTGAGAATCCAGAGTAAAAGTTTCTCCTGCAACCCGTTCCATTTGTGATAGATAAACGAACGTCTCTCAACATGCTCAGTTCTGAGAGATATGTGTGTGTGAAAGCCTTCCTTCACCTAGCTTTTGGGAACACAAAGTTTGTTTTCAGGTGCAAACACCATTCCATACATATATATGGGTAGGTATTGGCTCCAAATCGGTTTTACAGTGAAAACTCAGGAACTTCAAACCGACACTGGGAAACAGACTGAGAAAGCAGAGTAAAAGTTTCTCCTGCAATCCGTTACCTTTGTGCTAGATGAACGAAAGTCTCTCCACATGCTCACTTCTGAGTGATAAGTGTGTGTGAAATCCGTCCTTCACCTAGCTTGTTGGGAACACAAAGTTTATTTTTAGTTGCAAACTCCACTCCATACATATATGGGAGGTACAAGCCCAAACTCGGTTTTACAGTGAAAACTGCAGGAACATCAAACCGGCACGAGGAAACAGACTGAGAAACCAGAGTAATAGTTTCTCCTGCAACACGTTCCCTTTAAGCTAGATGAACGAACGTCTCTCCACATGCTCAGTTCTAAAGAGATAAGTGTGTGTGAAAGCCGTCCTCCACCTAGTTTCTTGGGAACAGAAACTTTCTTTTCAGTTGCAATCTCCAATCAATACATATATGGGGAGGCTAGTTCAAACTCGCTTTTACAGAGAAACCAGCAGGAACTTCAAAACGGCACTGGGAATCAGACAGAAAAGAGTAAAAGTTTCTCCTGCAAACCGTTCCCTTTGTGCTAGATGAACAAACGTCTCTCCACATGCTCAGTACAGACAGATAAGTGTTTGAAAACCGTACTTCACCTAGCTTTTTGGGAACACAAAGTTTCTTTTCAGTTGCAAACTCCACTCCTTACATATATATGGGGTGTACTAGCTCCAAATAGGTTTTACAGTGAAAACTGCAGGAACTTCAAACCGGCACTGAGAAACCAGAGTAAAATTTTCTCCTTTAACCCGGTCCCTTTGTGCTAGATGAGCGAACGTCTCTCCACATGCTCAGTTCTGAGAGTTAAATGTGTGTGAAAGCCGTCCTTCAAATAGCTTTTTGGGAACACAAACTTTATTTTCAGTTGCAAACTCCAATCCATACATATATATGGAGTGGTACAAGCTCCAACACGGTTTTACAGTGATAACTGCAGGAACTTCAAATCGGCACTAGGAAACAGACTAGAATCAACAGTACAATTTTCACCTGCAAACAGTTCACTATTTCTACATTAATGAAAGTCTCTCCACATGCTCAGTTCTGATACATTAGTGTGTGTGAAAGACGTCCTTCACATAGCTTGTTGGGAACACAAATTTTCTTTTCAGTTGCAAACATGATTCCATACATATATAGGGTAAGTACTAGCTCCAACTCGGTTTTACAGTGAAAACTGCAGGAACTTCAAACCGGCACTTGGAAACAGACTGAGAATCCAGAGTAAAAATTTACCTGCAACCCTTTCCCTTTGTGATAGATGAACGAAAGTCTACCCAAATGCTCAGTTCTGAGAGATAAGTGTGTGAAAGCCGTCCTTCACCTAGCTTGTTGGGAACACAAATTTTCTTTTCAGTTGCAAACACCAATCCATACATATATATGGGGAGGTACTAGCTCCAACTCGGTTTTACAGTGAAAATTACAGGAACATCAAACCGACACTGGGAAACAGACTGAGAAACCAGACTAAAAGTTTCTACTGCAACCCGTTCCCTTTGTGCTAGATGAACTAACGTGTCTCAACGTGATCATTTCTAAAGAGATAAGTGTGTGTGAAAGCCGTCCTTCACCTAGATTTTTGGGAACACAAACTTTATTTTCAGTTGCAAACTCCAATCCATACATGTATATGGGCTGGTACAAGCTCCAACACGGTTTTACAGTGATAACTGCAGGAACTTCAAATCGGCACTAGGAAACAGACTGAGAATCCAGAGTACAATTTTCAGCTGCAAACAGTTCACTTTTTCTACATTAATGAAAGTCTCTCCACATGCTCAGTTCTGATAGATTAGTGTGTGTGAACGCCGTCCTTCACATAGCTTCTTGGGAACACAAAGTTTCATTCAGTTGCAAACTCCAATCTTTACATATATATGGGGAGTACTAGCTACAACTCGATTTTATAGTGAAAACTGCAGGGACTTTAAACAGTCACTAGGAATCAGACTGAGAATCCAGAGTAAACGTTTTTCCTGCAACACGTTACCATTTTTGCTAGATGAACGAAATTCTCCCCACATGCTCAGTTCTGAGAGATAATTGTGTGTGAAAGCCGTCCTTCACCTAGCTTGTAGGGAACACAAAGTTTCTTTTCAGTTCCAAACTCCACTCCTTATTTTTATATTTGGAGGTACTAGCACAAACACGGTTTTACAGTGAAAACTGCAGGAACTTCAAACCAGCACTTGGAAACAGACTGAGAATCCAGAGTAAAAGTTTCTCCTGCAACCCGTTCCATTTGTGATAGATAAACGAACGTCTCTCAACATGCTCAGTTCTGAGAGATATGTGTGTGTGAAAGCCTTCCTTCACCTAGCTTTTTGGGAACACAAAGTTTGTTTTCAGGTGCAAACACCATTCCATACATATATATGGGGAGGTATTGGCTCCAAATCGGTTTTACAGTGAAAACTCAGGAACTTCAAACCGACACTGGGAAACAGACTGAGAAAGCAGAGTAAAAGTTTCTCCTGCAATCCGTTACCTTTGTGCTAGATGAACGAAAGTCTCTCCACATGCTCACTTCTGAGTGATAAGTGTGTGTGAAATCCGTCCTTCACCTAGCTTGTTGGGAACACAAAGATTCTTTTCAGTTGCAAACACCACTCCTTACATATATATGGGGAGTTACAAGTTCCAACTAAGTTTTACAGTGAAAACTGCAGGAAATTCAAACAAGCACTAGGAAACAGACAGAGAAAACAGAGTAAATGTTTCTCCTGCAACCCGTACCATTTGTGATAGATGAACGAATTTCCCTCCACATGCTCAGTTCTGAGAGATAAGTGTGAGTGAAACCTTCCTTCACTTAGCTTGTTGGGAACACAAAGAATATTTTCAGTACTAAACTCCACTCCTTACATATTTATTGGGAGGTACTAGCTCCAACTCGTTTTAAAATGAAAACTGCAGGAACGTCCAAACGGCAATTGGAATCACAGTGAGAAACCAGAGAAAAAGTTTCTACTGCAACAGGTTCCCTTTGTGCTAGATGAACAAACGTCTCTCCACATGCTCAGATCTGAGAGATAAGTGTGTGTTAAAGCCGAACTTCACTTAACCTGTTGGGAACACAAAGTTTCTTTTAGTTGCAAACTCCACTCCATACATATTTATGAGGAGTTGCTACCTCCAACTCGGTTTTACAGTGAAAACTGCAGGAACATCAAACCGGCACTAGGAATCAGACAGAGATTCCAGAGTATTAGTTTATCCTGCAACACGTTCCCTTTTTGCTAGATGAAAGAAAACTCCTCCACATGCTCACTTCTGAGAGATAAGTGTGTGTTAAAGCCGTCCTTAACTAGCTTGTTGGGAACTCAAAATTTATTTACAGTTGCAAACTCAAATCCATACATATATATGGGGAAGTTCAAGCTCCAAATCGGTTTTACAGTGAAAACTGCAGGAACATCAAACCGGCACTAGCAAACAGACTGAGAAACCAGAGTAAAAGTTTCTCCTGAAACCCGTTCACTTTGTGCTAGATAAACGAAAGTCTCTCCACATGCTCAGGTCTGAGAGTTAATTGTGTGTGAAATCCGTCCTTCACATAGCTTGTTGGGAACACAAACTTTCTTTTCAGTTGCAAACTCCACTACATACATATATGGGTAGGTACTAGCTCCAACACGGTTTTATACTGAAAACTGCGGGAACTTCAAAGAGGCACTAGGAATCAGTCTGAGAACCCAGAGTAAAAGATTCTCCTGCAACCCGTTCACTTTGTGATAGATGAACGAACGTCTCTCCACATGTTCAGTTCTGAGGGATAAGGGTTTGTGAAAGCTGTCCTTCAACTAGCTCGTTGGAACACAAACTTTCTTTTCAGTTGCAAACTCCACTCCATAAATATATATGGGGAGGTACTAGCTCCAACACGGTTTTATAGTGAAAACTGCAGGAACTACAAACCGGCAGTAGGAAACACACTGAGAAACCAGAGTAATAGTTTCTCCTGCATCCCGTTCCCTTTATGCTAGATGAACGAAAGTCTCTCCACATGCTCAGTACTGACATAGGAGTGTGGGTTACAGCCGTACTTCACCTAGCATTTTGGGAACACAAAGTTTCTTTTCATTTGCAAACTAAACTCCGTATATATATGGGGAGGTACCAGCTCCAACTCGGTTTTACAGTGAAAACTGCAAAAACTTCATACCGTCACTAGGAAACAGACTGATAAACCAGAGTAAATATTTCAACTGCAACCCGTTCCCTTTCTGCTAGATGAACGATCGTCTCTACAGATGCTCAGTTCTGAGAGATAAATGTGTGTGAAAGCCGAAATTCACCTAGCTTCTTGGGAACACAAAGATTCTTTTCAGATGCAAACACCACTCCTTACATAAATATGGGGAGGTACTAGCTCCAACTCTATTTTACAGTGAAAACTGCAGGAATTTCAAACAGGCACAAGGAAACAGACTGAGAAAACAGAGTAAAAGTTTCTCCTGCAACCCGTTCCATTTGTGCTAGATGAACGAACGTGTCTCCACATGCTCAGTTCGGAGTTATAAGTGTTTGTGAAAGCCGTCCTTCACCTAGCTTGTTGGGATAACAAAGTTTCTTTTCAGTTGCAATTTCCACTCCATGGATATATGTGGGGAGGTACCAGCCCCAACTCGGTTTTACAGTGAAAACTGCAGGAACTTCAAACCGGCACTTGGAAACAAACTGAGAATCCAGAGTAATATTTTCTCCTGCAAGCCGTTCCATTTGTGTTAGATGAACGAACGTCTCTCCACATGCTCAGTTCTGAAAGATAAGTGTGAGTGAAAACCTGCCTTCACGTATCTTGTTGGGAACACAAAGAATCTTTTCAGTAGTAAACTCCACTCCTTACATATTATTGGGAGGTACATACTCCAACTCGGTTTTACAATGAAAACTGCAGGAACGTCCAAACGGCAATTGGAAACACACTGAGAAACCAGCGTAAAAGTTTCTCCTGCAACCGGTTCCCTTTGTGCTAGATGACCGAAAGTCTATCCACATGATCAGTTCTGAGAGTTATGTGTGAGTGAAATACAAACTTCACCTAACTTGTTGGGAACACAAAGTTTCTTTTCAGTTGCAAACTCCACTCCATACATATTTCTGGGGAGGTGCTACCTCCAACTCGTTTTTACAGGGAAAACTACAGGAACATCAAAACGGCACTAGGAAACAGAATGAGATACCAGAGTAATAGTTTCTCCTGCAACACGTTCCCTTTTTGCTAGATGAAAGAAAACCCCTCCAAATGCTCAGTTCTGAGAGATAAGTGTGTGTTAAAGCCTTCCTTCATCTAGCTTGTTGGGAACACAAAGTTTATTTTTAGTTGCAAACTCCACTCCATACATATATATGGGGAGGTACAAGCCCAAACTCGGTTTTACAGTGAAAACTGCAGGAACATCAAACCGGCACGAGGAAACAGACTGAGAAACCAGAGTAAAGTTTCTCCTGCAACACGTTCCCTTTAAGCTAGATGAACGAACGTCTCTCCACATGCTCAGTTCTAAAGAGATAAGTGTGTGTGAAAGCCGTCCTCCACCTAGTTTCTTGGGAACAGAAACTTTCTTTTCAGTTGCAATCTCCAATCAATACATATATATGGGGAGGCTAGTTCAAACTCGCTTTTACAGAGAAACCAGCAGGAACTTCAAAACGGCACTGGGAATCAGACAGAGAAACCAGAGTAAAAGTTTCTCCTGCAAACCGTTCCCTTTGTGCTAGATGAACAAACGTCTCTCCACATGCTCAGTACAGACAGATAAGTGTTTGAAAACCGTACTTCACCTAGCTTTTTGGGAACACAAAGTTTCTTTTCAGTTGCAAACTCCACTCCTTACATATATATGGGGTGTACTAGCTCCAAATAGGTTTTACAGTGAAAACTGCAGGAACTTCAAACCGGCACTGAGAAACCAGAGTAAAATTTTCTCCTTTAACCCGGTCCCTTTGTGCTAGATGAGCGAACGTCTCTCCACATGCTCAGTTCTGAGAGTTAAATGTGTGTGAAAGCCGTCCTTCAAATAGCTTTTTGGGAACACAAACTTTATTTTCAGTTGCAAACTCCAATCCATACATATATATGGAGTGGTACAAGCTCCAACACGGTTTTACAGTGATAACTGCAGGAACTTCAAATCGGCACTAGGAAACAGACTAGAATCAACAGTACAATTTTCACCTGCAAACAGTTCACTATTTCTACATTAATGAAAGTCTCTCCACATGCTCAGTTCTGATACATTAGTGTGTGTGAAAGACGTCCTTCACATAGCTTGTTGGGAACACAAATTTTCTTTTCAGTTGCAAACATGATTCCATACATATATAGGGGTAAGTACTAGCTCCAACTCGGTTTTACAGTGAAAACTGCAGGAACTTCAAACCGGCACTTGGAAACAGACTGAGAATCCAGAGTAAAAATTTACCTGCAACCCTTTCCCTTTGTGATAGATGAACGAAAGTCTACCCAAATGCTCAGTTCTGAGAGATAAGTGTGTGTGAAAGCCGTCCTTCACCTAGCTTGTTGGGAACACAAATTTTCTTTTCAGTTGCAAACACCAATCCATACATATATATGGGGAGGTACTAGCTCCAACTCGGTTTTACAGTGAAAATTACAGGAACATCAAACCGACACTGGGAAACAGACTGAGAAACCAGACTAAAAGTTTCTACTGCAACCCGTTCCCTTTGTGCTAGATGAACTAACGTGTCTCAACGTGATCATTTCTAAAGAGATAAGTGTGTGTGAAAGCCGTCCTTCACCTAGATTTTTGGGAACACAAACTTTATTTTCAGTTGCAAACTCCAATCCATACATGTATATGGGCTGGTACAAGCTCCAACACGGTTTTACAGTGATAACTGCAGGAACTTCAAATCGGCACTAGGAAACAGACTGAGAATCCAGAGTACAATTTTCAGCTGCAAACAGTTCACTTTTTCTACATTAATGAAAGTCTCTCCACATGCTCAGTTCTGATAGATTAGTGTGTGTGAACGCCGTCCTTCACATAGCTTCTTGGGAACACAAAGTTTCATTCAGTTGCAAACTCCAATCTTTACATTATATGGGGAGTACTAGCTACAACTCGATTTTATAGTGAAAACTGCAGGGACTTTAAACAGTCACTAGGAATCAGACTGAGAATCCAGAGTAAACGTTTTTCCTGCAACACGTTACCATTTTTGCTAGATGAACGAAATTCTCCCCACATGCTCAGTTCTGAGAGATAATTGTGTGTGAAAGCCGTCCTTCACCTAGCTTGTAGGGAACACAAAGTTTCTTTTCAGTTCCAAACTCCACTCCTTATTTTTATATTTGGAGGTACTAGCACAAACACGGTTTTACAGTGAAAACTGCAGGAACTTCAAACCAGCACTTGGAAACAGACTGAGAATCCAGAGTAAAAGTTTCTCCTGCAACCCGTTCCATTTGTGATAGATAAACGAACGTCTCTCAACATGCTCAGTTCTGAGAGATATGTGTGTGTGAAAGCCTTCCTTCACCTAGCTTTTTGGGAACACAAAGTTTGTTTTCAGGTGCAAACACCATTCCATACATATTATGGGGAGGTATTGGCTCCAATCGGTTTTACAGTGAAAACTCAGGAACTTCAAACCGACACTGGGAAACAGACTGAGAAAGCAGAGTAAAAGTTTCTCCTGCAATCCGTTACCTTTGTGCTAGATGAACGAAAGTCTCTCCACATGCTCACTTCTGAGTGATAAGTGTGTGTGAAATCCGTCCTTCACCTAGCTTGTTGGGAACACAAAGATTCTTTCAGTTGCAAACACCACTCCTTACTATATATGGGGA